>NC_135755.1:2957500-3247500 GCF_041903045.1 Epinephelus lanceolatus | reverse complement strand
CCCCCACACAAGCCCTGTGTGTGATTAATCCTGGCTTCATATGAGCAGAGGAAAGTCTGGCAGCCACGAGGCTAATTTATACAATGTAAAATGTCACTGGCTTATGCCAATAATGTTAACATGTTGTATTTGTGCGGAAAACGTGTTTAATGGAAGACAGTCGTTGTGTCTGTGAACAATGGAGCCAAATTATGTAACGTTACCTTTGTTAAATGTTGCTGTTGTCCCTGGCTTCATATAGGAAGCCAGGGCTCTGCTAGCTGCTGGCTAATTTATACAATGTAAAATGCTATACCCTTGTGCTAATAATATTAGCATATTGCATCTGTGGGGAAAGATGAAGACAGTTGTCTTGTCTGCAAATCTTGTGAGTTATAATAAAGCAGATTTATGTGCCTGTGTTTGAAACTGTCTCTATTAAGTAGTGCTGCACCTAACGATCGTTTTGATAAGCCGTCTAATGACTAATTTATCTATTATTCTGAAGATTATTTTCTTTATTACTTGCTTAATATAACACTTAAAAAAACCTAAAAATAAGTAACAAAAACTTGTCTCAGTACTTTATACAGCCACACCCCAAAAAAACTGACCTGTCTCTTTAAATCATGTCATACAGTTGTTAGCTATCAAAACACTGTCAAACTACTCAATTAACTCTAAATGATCATCAGCTTTACAGGCTGCAGTGAGGACTATATGGGCTGACTTTGCCTGGGTTTTGTCTCTCAGGCTCTAAACATAAAGCTCTGACTGGCTGAAGTTGTTGCTGCTCCTGCTGTGGATGTTTTTCGGGTCAAGAAACAGGAACTGTTTCTGTAATTTGATCTGATAAATGTCCTGAAGAGAAAAGTGATCTTTGTAATAAAGATGAAAAACACATTATCCCCATTATCTTCCCTAACCAAACCTTTGTTCTCAGGTGAGGGTAAGTAGGACAAGTGAGGACAAGTGAGGACAGGTGAGTCAGATTCCACACTGAAGATGAAACAAAGGAACAACAGGGTGAAACTGAGAATAAAGAGATGAAGAGAGGACAGGAGTTATATAACACACACACACAGTCACACACACACCCTCAGTTGAGTGTTACCTGTCAACGAACATGATGACCATGTCCTTCTTTTCTGAGTGTTTGAGCAGCTCTTTCTTCAGCCATCTGACCTTCTGACCTCCACCCACCGTTCGAGCCACGTCACCCCCCTTCCACTCCTCTCCCAGACCCAGCACCTGCACACACCATCATCATCATCATCATCATCATCACTGTATTTCTCCAGATGTTCATCTCACAGGTTGACTCCTCCTCCTCTCCCTCAAGCTGTTCTTGAGATATTGCATTCACGAGAATGAGATGGATGCAAGGTCACAGCGACCTTGACCTTTTACCCTTGACCACCAACAACTAATCAGTTCATCGTGAGTCCAAGTGGACATTTGTGCCAAAAAACATAATCTCTCTACGTCACGTCTATCGCCAGCGTGGAGGCATAAAAACAAAGTTTTCTTTATGAATTTAAAGTACCACATGGTGAGTAACTGATATACAGATGATCGACACCTTCTTTTAAGAGAGAACGTCTGTACAGTTGGTGAAACAGGACTGTCTCACCTGTGGTGACATCACAACAATATTTTGCCACTGAATTTTTCACACTTCATGCTGTGTTTTTGTGACACTCAGTATTATACATTATATCACCACTGTCACTTTACCTTCATTTAATCGCTCTTGTGTACGTTCTATTTTTACATCCATCTTACACTAGATGTACAGCTACCTTTGTGTGTGTGTGTGTGTGTGTGTGTGTGTGTGTGTGTGTGTGTGTGTGTGTTACCTTCACAGTGTAGTTGAACTCGTGGGCCGTCCTCATGAAGCGGTTGAAGCCATCTGTCTCTTCCGTTGCCGCAGTGATCACCAGCAGATTATCTACACACACAGATAAGGAGATCAGTCATGACATCATCAGTCAACTAATCAATGACTGAATCAACAGGAAACTGATTTTTTTTATACACACACACACACATATATATATATATATATATATATATATATATATATATATATATATATATATATATATATATATATATATATATATATATATATATATATACACACACACATACAGTACAGGCCAAAAGTTTGGACACACCTTCTCATTCAATGCGTTTTCTTTATTTTCATGACTATTTACATTGTAGATTCTCACTGAAGGCATCAAAACTATGAATGAACACATGTGGAGTTATGTACTGTAAACAAATCTGTTCTGCTTGTTGCCTCTCCTTAGCAGTGGTTTCCTAGCAGCTATTTGATCATGAAGGCCTGATTGGCGCAGTCTCCTCTTAACAGTTGTTCTAGAGATGGGTCTGCTGCTAGAACTCTGTGTGGCATTCATCTGGTCTCTGATCTGAGCTGCTGTTAACTTGCCATTTCTGAGGCTGGTGACTCGGATGAACTTATCCTCAGAAGCAGAGGTGACTCTTGGTCTTCCTTTCCTGGGTCGGTCCTCATGTGTGCCAGTTTCGTTGTAGCGCTTGATGGTTTTTGCGACTCCACTTGGGGACACATTTAAAGTTTCTGCAATTTTCCGGACTGACTGACCTTCATTTCTTAAAGTAATGATGGCCACTCGTTTTTCTTTAGTTAGCTGATTGGTTCTTGCCATAATATGAATTTTAACAGTTGTCCAATAGGGCTGTCGGCTGTGTATTAACCTGACTTCTGCACAACACAACTGATGGTCCCAACCCCATTGATAAAGCAAGAAATTCCACTAATTAACCCTGATAAGGCACACCTGTGAAGTGGAAACCATTTCAGGTGACTACCTCTTGAAGCTCATCGAGAGAATGCCAAGAGTGTGCAAAGCAGTAATCAGAGCAAAGGGTGGCTATTTTGAAGAAACTAGAATATAAAACATGTTTTCAGTTATTTCACCTTTTTTTGTTAAGTACATAACTCCACATGTGTTCATTCATAGTTTTGATGCCTTCAGTGAGAATCTACAATGTAAATAGTCATGAAAATAAAGAAAACGCATTGAATGAGAAGGTGTGTCCAAACTTTTGGCCTGTACTGTATATATATATACACACACACACACACATATATATATATATATATATATATATATATACACTTTATTAATTCCCTTGAGGGGAAATTCAATTTTTTCACTCTGTTGTCATTAACACACAGGTCCAAAATACACACACACAAACAGGACCTATACATGCACACAGTGGAGAGATATCAGAGTAAGGGGGCTGCCTTTGTCAGGCGCCCCGAGCAGTTGGGGGGTTCAGTGCCTTGATCAAGCACTGGCACCTCTCCAGCCACCAGCCAACGGACGGGGACTTGAGCCGGCATTCCCAACCCAAGTCCCTATGGACTGAGCTACTTCCACCCCATCAATTACATCTTCAATGTAGAGCTATCAGCGGGTGAGGGACATACTGTTTTTTTGTTGCTTTTTCTAAAAAACACTTAAAAAACACTTAAAAAAAGTTTTACTTTTTTTTATTTTTTATAAAAATACCACACTTCTTTCTTTAACCCCCCCCCCCCAAACTTAACAAAAAAAAACATAAAATATAAATAATACAAAATACTAATATTAATAATAATAATAATAATAATAATAATAATAATATTCTATAATAATATTCTAAGCTTTATTAAAATAGCACCTTTCAGAACACAGTAACAATGTGCTTTACAATAAAACTAAACACGTTTAAATTAAAACAAAGTTTTTTTGCTCTTACTAAAAACTTAGATAATTCATCACTCTTTTCTAAAAAGTTTTTATTCCTTTTTCTTTAAAAAATATATAAACAACTGTTTCTAGAAAGAAAATCAAAACTTTTTGTTTTTTTTCAAACTTTTTTCTTAAAAATAATCCAAACTTTTCAGAAAAACCATCAAATGAATTTTGTCCTTTTCCTTTTACTGAAAAGCTTTTTAAAACAGACCTTTTTCCCCAAAAAATTTTAAAATGTAAAAGAAAAAAAAAAACTTTTGAAACTGAAAAATGTCCTCAGTCCAGTTTCTTTCTGCTCTCAGACATGAAGAATCACTACCGACAGTAAAGTGAAAAATAAAACAACATCAATCAAAAGCTCTTGTTTGGATAATTGAAAAAAAAAAAAATACTTTAAGTACCAAAAGTACTTATAGTACTGATTATGCAGAATAATACACACAGTATTACTGGATTAAATATTAATACATGAAAAAGTAAAATATTTTCTCTGAGATGTAGTGAAAAAGAAGTAAAAAGTGTCAGACAATGAAAACACTCAAGTTAAGTACAAGTACTATAAAAGTGTACTCAGGTACTGAGCTACATAGCACCACTGCGTGCCATGTTAGAAATCAGGAAGCAAACCAAACTCCTGCTGCCCTCCAGTCTCTTTCTTCCTCCCTCCCCCCAGGCTTTCGAGGGATTCGGTGAGAGTCACATTCCTCAGAAATTCCTCAGAGAGGTTGGCGAGGTGAAGGGGAGGAGGCGGAGGACGGTGAGAGGTTAATGAGGAGAGGAGTATCTGACAAAAGCCTCCTTGTCCTCAGTGACTCCAGGTTTCCTTCAGTCAGTGTTTAAACGTGACTTCAGTGGACAAACCAACACTCATCTCTGTAACAAAGTTCTCCTCAGAATTACTCACAGCAGGGTCACTTTCTGCCAACAGTGGCTCCGCAGCTGTCACAGTGAATGGATCACTATCCTGCAGCACTGAGACATACTGGGATGAGTTCATGTAACACAGTATTAACTGCAACACACCTTTCCCACCACTTTTAAGGCTTCATGAAGTCAAATGAAGCAGATTCGGCTGCAGGTAAAGATGACTCTCACTGCTGATCAGGTAACAAAAATGTCCAACCTGCTGTCTTCAAATGTCTCAAGAAATTTGATCAGTCTTGTTTTGTTTGGGGCTGCTGGGTAACAAAAAAAGAACGGAGAAATGTTTGGGGCTTTCTAATTTACCTGTTGGGCCACAGACTAAAGAAAATGACTGCTTGCAGTTGTTTCGACCAGCAGTTAGATGTTGCTGTCTGGTGCAACCCAAACACCAGAATAAATGTTGGTATTGTACGGTTCTGCAAACCACAGACACCATTTAATGTTGTTATTATGCAGAGGATGTATTGAAACTTTTCATTTCAACAACACTGTGGTTTGTTTAGGCACAAAAACCACTTGGTTAGGAAAAGATCACGTTTTGGCTTTAAATACCCGCACAACTGCCACTGGACATGCTGCAAAGAGTCACCGAAAACACTCCCTTAAGGTCACACAATGGCTGCTGGAAATGCAGCGATAAGGCACTGAAAAAACACCACAGTTTGGTTGCAGTGGCTGCTGGAAACACGGCTGGAAACACAGTGATGTGTTGCTGAAAAACACCCCATTAGAGTCACACAATCACCGCTGGAAATGCAGCCATGGGTCACTAAAAAACACCCCATTTTGGTCACAGATTGGACGCTTGAAATGCAGGGATATGACGTTAAAATGCACAGCACAAACATCAGATTGGTCAGTTGCCATTTACCTGAAGATGACTGTTGTTGTTAGCACAACCCCACAGTGATGTGGTCTGTTCTCCTGTCATGCATCACTGCAGCTTTTATTTCTCAGAATTCTGGCTCCCTGTTTATACTGTGGTAGTTCTGCCTTTAATATCTGCAACTGTATTAAAAATACTGTGTCAGCAGATCAGTAAGGAAGACTGACTAATGGTTATAATGGATTTTAATTCACCAGATAAGAAGAGTGGTTTTCCACCACAGACACTGTTTCACAGTAGTTACAGAGGACTTCTGCTCAGCAGTGAACTTGCTGGACACCAGGCCAACGTAATGAAAACTATTTAGAGTTTCTGCTCATAATCTGCTGCCCGAGTGTGAAACAACAAACCCCCAACAACACACAACACAGCTGTACAAACACACACACTTCATTCATACACACAAGTTTGTAAAACTCTGCGCTCACTGTGACTCTGCAGCTTCATGTAAAGGAAATAAACACTGTCTGTGTAGCACTAACAGGAAAAGGAAACTCTGATTTATGTTTCCACATATTTTTTAGATTATGAGAGCATGTTATTATTATATGTTTTAGATACATTATTCCTGTTGCACTATGTTTTATTTCACATTCTTTCAGTTAATTTTCTTACTGTTTAATCTAGCAACACATTACACTTTATTCTCTTATTAAGTGTTTACAGTAGGGATGTTATTAAAATCAAATATCTCTAAGAAAACAACAATATGTGAGCAGATTATTTGACCTGAATTTGAAACCTACAGACTTCACTGAGTGGACTCATCTTAACTTGTGAGGTACCATGAGGACAATCTGTGTGACTGGGAGAATATAACTGATGGCACAAACACTGATTTTCTTTTAATGAAAATGTTGATGAAGAAACTTTAATTAATGTGGAAACTGAATCACTGAAAACTGAACATGATGTTTGGTTTAGACCAAATCAGAGACTTCATCACACTCAGCACAGTGACAACAACCTGAAACGTGGGCAGTGATTCTGGAAAGTTCCTTGAGAGTCGACTTCAGTCTTTACTGCTGCTGCGGTGCGGACGACTTTATGGACCACAATGAACCAGATCACATCTTCAAAATGAATTTCACAGCAGGAAACACTTACAGCACTTACATGATATACTACTGGAGTATTAGTATTGTTGATACATTAACATGCCAGCAGAATTTAAATATTGTAGCCAGCTGAGGTAGTGCTAATTCTGCTCATTCAATCTGTATTTATTTAGTAACTAAAGCTGTCAGATCTGCAAAGATTAATCTATAAATTGGGTAGGTGTCAACTACTAAATAGATCATCACATAATTCATAATAATAAAAACAAAAATAAATTTTATTTGTACAGCACTTTTCAAAACTCAGTTACAAAGTGCTTTAATTCAATACTTTAATTGGTAAAAGTCGAAATTCTCTGATTCCATCTCCTAAAGTGTGAATATTATAATATTTTCAGATTTCTTTCCTTCTTTGTGACAATAAACTGAATGTATTTGGGTTGTGGACAAAAACAAGACATTTGAGGACGCTGATCGACCTTTTTCCTCTTTTTTTAATGTATATATAAACTGTATATATTTGTACATTTTATAGACCAGACAACTAACGTTAGTGTATAAATCGAGAAAATAACCGACAATTAATCCACAATGAAAACAGTTGTTAGTTACAGCCCTACAGGCGGATATATAAAGTGGAGTAAAACATTAATAAATACAATATTAATCTGATATATAGTAGTATAGTATAAAGTACAAAATAACTCAAGTCATTCTTTGTGGTTTTGTGTGACGGATATCTCCCAGTGTGCAGTTTAAAGACATCACTAATACTATGACTTCTTCGTTTTGTCAGTCATTTAGACATTTCAAGGGTCTAATTATTAAACAGTTAATGGGGGAAAAACAGACTATAAAATGATGAAAATAAGCCCCAGTATTTAATTGTTGCTAATTAGCCTCAGGCTAATTTAAAAGTTAGGAAGTTGGAGGGTTTGATGGTTTGCACACCAGTTAGAACTAACAGTTTCCACTTTATAAACTCACGGTCACAGTTATTATTGATCATAAGTGAATAATGAACCTCTTAATTCAGTATAAATGAGGTTAACAGTTAGCTGACAGACACCAGGAGCCGGGCAGCTCCAGCGGGTCAGGGTGGTCCGCCCGGCCGGGCAGGGGACCCTCCGGAGCGGCCTTACCTGGAGACAGCCTCCGCTGTTCGGCCGACACGGAGCTGTGGAGGACGGTGAGAGTCAGGAGCAGGCCGAGGAGAGAACAGGAAGTCATGGCTGCTACTTAAAAACCCGTTAACGGCTCCGTTCAGAGTGTAACCCGTGACTTTATCTCCTCGTCTCGTCTTCACTCCATCAACGTTCCTCTCTGAATCCCTAACGGCTTTCACATCCCGTGTCCTGATATCGCGATAGAAAAATACGTCAACAGCGGATAGAAAAAAAAAACTATTCCTCCCGCCTTTTTCTGCTGCCAGCCAATGAGAATCTCAGAAGGCTTGAGTGGCGGGCTTCTCAAACCAATCACCGTGCCAGAGCGGCTCCACGGGAGCCAATCAGAGGCGGACAGATGGAGAGAGTGGGCTGTGATTTCGTGGCCTGGAGCTGAAGAAGGTTCGTGAAAAGTGGAGAAAGTGAATCTTTGCCACGTCTGATACATTCTACTAGAGAGAGAGAGGGGGGCGGGGCTAACTGTATTAAAACTTATTTCTCTTCATATTTATCATCAAGGCTTCATCATATATTAGATTCTGCTACTTAAGTATTTACATTTTCTGTTACTTTATACCTCTACTCCACATCTCGGAGGGAAATATTGTTCTTTTAATTTTTACTTTTAACATTTATCTCAGGAACTGTTCATTACTTATGGGAGTTGGGGGTGGGTTTTAGATTTGACATGTTTTCCTTAAAAATCTTTTTTTTTTTAACTTTAAAAGCACGTGTTTTTGAACTTTATGGAAAGCATGTTGTCTTTAAAATTATTGGCATGTTTTGTTTTGTTTTTCAAATTTAGCACTTTTATCACGTTTTTCCCCTAAATTTAACATCTTTTTTTTTTTTAATTCTTGGCATGTTTTTTTTATTTAGCATTTATTTGCTCAAATTCTTGCCATATCTTTTTCAAATTTGGCATTTTTTTCCTTTAAAATTCTTGGCATTTTTTTTTTCTAATTTGGTATATTTATTTCAAAGTTTTTGGCAGTTTTTTCCCCTAAATTTAGCATCTTTTCTTTAAAATTCTTGGCATGTTTTTTTTTTTATTTAGCATTTATTTGTTCAAATTCTTGCCATATATACATATATATATATATATGTATATATATATGTATATACATATATATATACAGTATATATATTATTTATTTATTTTCTTTAAGATTCTTGGCACGTTACACATACCATGTATATATACATATACATATATATACGTGTGTGTGTGTGTGTGTGTGTGTGTGTGTGAATAAAAAATTGTCTCAATAATGTAATGAAATAAAATAAAATAATTTTGGGGTTTCTTTTAAGAATAAAATATTTGATGGCATCTGTAGCAAAGAGCAGTCATCAATTAATTTTAAGTTATAAGGCTAATTCATTTTTATTTCATTTTAATGTTAATGTCAAAGAATGTTGAATAATAATAATAAATACACTAAGACTAAAATAAAATAATAAAGCTGATTATAGTCATTTATTTTAAAAAAAAAATAAGTTTCTAAATGATAAAATCCTGAAGGATAACAGAGGTCTTATTTTTGAAATTATATGATGACATCTTTGACAGAAAGTTGTCTGATCGGTCTGCGTCACAGCCCCGCCCCTTGACGCTTGTTGCCATAGTAGCGCGACAACACCGAAGCGACAGACAGGACTGAAGGGAGACACATTTAATCAGTCTGCTTTAAATACCGGAATAACGCCGCGTTAGCTGGGTGTGTGAACATGACCCAGTGAGTGATGAAGAGACAGAAGTACTTCACCCCCGCTGAGGTGGCTGCTCACAACACCGCCGCCGACCTGTGGGTGTCATTTCTGGGCAAAGTGTGTGACCTGACCCCGCTGATGGAGCAACACAAAGGTGAGCATCATCACAGCAAAGCCAAACGGTCAGATGAGAGCAGTGAGAGAGAGTCCACAACGTGAAGTGCTTTATTTTACTATTAGTATTACTTAAACTGCTTTCCCCTTTCACTTTACTGCATCCCAGAGAGAAATATTGTACTTTTTACTGCACTACTTTTATTCTAAACATCCAAAACATGTGATCAGTTTTTAAAATATGATTCCTTTTTATTCATAAAACCTCTCAACACACAGTATATTACAGTTAAAATGAGCTCCACCTTAACCAGATACAACAGGAAACTTATGCTTCCACACTCAGTCTTGTTTCAATGATGGGGACATATGTGTGTGTGTGTGTGTGGGGGGGGGGGGGCTATCTGTGTTAAAACAGCAGTAAAATTAAAAATAAAGTGACAAGATAAATATGTTTCATACAAATATGAAACCTGTGTTTCCTGCAGGCGACGCTCTGCTGTTACCCATCATGGAGTGTGCAGGAAAGGACATCAGCTGCTGGTTCGACCCTGAAACCAAAGATGTGAGCATTAATCAAACAACCAATCAGAAAGCAGCTCTCAGCTCTGCTCCTGGTTCACCTACACGTGTCTGTCTGTCTGTCTTCTGTCTTCAGGTGCTGAAATATGTAGACCCAGTGACTAACTGCGTGAGGTACTACACCCCCAGGGGCCGCTTTGTGCACGTTCCCCCCGCCGGCCCTCGCTCCGACTGGGCCAGTGATATCGGCCAGCCCTGGTGGAGGGATGAACGCTACGAGGTGGGACTGCTGTCTGCTAAAACCAGGTGGATACGAGTCGTCAACACGCTGACATCACAGGAGCAGCGCCTGCAGGTGAACTTTCAACCAACAGAAAATGAAAGCAGGCTGTTCTTGGCTACTGTTCAAACGTACATACGAACAGTAATGCACCAAAATTCGTATATAATACACATAATCGTTGAAGGCTGTGATTACGTGACCAATGCGCTGACGAGTAAAAACGGAAGTCGTATAAAGAGCGAAAGTTCATGTAAAGAGGCAGGTTACGGTGGTGAACGACTTTTCTTGAGGAGACTGGTGTTCGTGTCCCATGAGTTATTTCTAAGACACATCGTAATGTCGTCACATTACGCTAAGTACGTACTGTGAAGACACCCAAACATGTTTCTTTTCCTAAACCTCTGCAACTTTATGTGAAGTGTGTAATTTGACAACGCCCAACCATGATTCTTTTCGTAAACCTAACCTACGTAACTTTCTTTTAGGTACGTAACTTAACTTTAAGTACACAGTTTGTCCAATGTTGTCCAACGATGATTCTTTTCCTAAACCTGATTTATGTAACTTTATGTCAAGTGTTAAGTACGTAAATTTACCTTAAGTACGTAACGTGTCAACGCCTAACCATCGTTCTTTTTCTAAATGTAATCTATGTAACTTTATTTTCCTAAACCTAACCTACGTGACTTTACTTCAGGTAACTAACTTTATGCTACCCTAACTTGATGACGGCAAACCACGATTATTTTCCTAAACCTACTGTACATAACTGTCCCGTGTGAAAGCAGGTGAACTCTTGAGTTATTTTAAGATACATCAACATGTCGCCATATTACATTAAGTAAATGGCGTGAAGACCTCAACAGTTTCTTTTCCTAATCCTATGTAACTTTACGTTAAGTGTATAATTTGACAATGCCAAACCATGTTTCTTTTCCTTAACCAGCCAACGTAACTTTACTTTCCTACACCAAACCTAACCTAACCAGTAGGGGTGCTAACTCATAAGATATCATACAAACTGTTTTATGAGGATACGTTGATGAGGATTCAGGTGGAGACATGGTCCTGATTGTGGTAAGCAGGGACTCTGAACATACAGAGGACACATGATGTCAGTCGGCCTGGAGATGCTGAGATGTTTTGCTCTTGGTCAGAGTGTTGGATACACGTACGGACCCTGAACACAGCAGGGAAACACACCATTAATCTAGAGAGAGACTAAAGCTAAAATATGTTCACGTCCTGTCGTACCTCAGGTGTGCTCAGAGGAGACTCTGGCTGAGATCCTTCAGCGTTACCTGCGCTACAACTCCCACGCCTGCAGCTACACCTGGAAACATGCCGGAGCCAGCCTGGACATGAGCCGGACGCTCAGCGAGAACAACATCCCCGACGACGACCTCGAGCTCCAACAGCTGCGATTGGACCGAGACCTCTTCACTCCCGCCATCCTCCTCCACTTTAACGATGACCTCACTGAGGGCTGACCTCTGACCTCATCAAGGAGGACAGCTGGGAGGTGACAACAGATCAGTGTAGAGAAGAGTCACCATGAGAGCATTATGACCAGGACATTAAATGTTCATGAGAAACATGTGGCTGATTTATTCTGTTGACTCAAAGATCTAGATGGGACTTTAATCTGAGACTTTTTTTATTGGATGGATTGTGATGAGGTGGTTTATCATTCATGTTCGCCTCAGGATGAATTCTGACTTTTTACCTATCGCCATCATCAGGTCAGTTTAGTGTGTCCAGGCGCCTTGGGGTACAGACTTCACAATGCAGTGCCCTCCTAACCTAACCTATGTAATTTAAGCACATAACTTTAGGTTGCATCCCCAGTGTTGCTTTAACGTTGCATGCATCAAGGTGCTATTGTTTGGTTTACGACCAAGTACCTGCAGAACTAATGACATTCCCGTACATACTGCTAATAGAGCGCTGCAGGGACAATGTTTTTCTGTTGTGTAGTTGCCCTGGTTCCCTTGTCAGAAAGCCAGTGGGATTATCACATGCAAGTGTGTATGATCCTTACACGTTTTGTTCAGTAGCTTAATCTCAAGATAATTCCACTTTATGATTCTTGAAGCCTAACAGAAGTAAAAAAGCTAACATTAGGCTATAAACTACACCATGGTCGGATATTTTAACGTCACCACCACAATGAGGCTGTAAAGCTGTGATCAGCGTGATGACGTTCTGTAGCCACCGTCTTTTTCACAGTGGGTTATTTACTGATGTATTTTATGTCCTACAGAATGTGAAAGTCTCCTCAGCTTGTGTTAACCACAGACCTTCAAAAGAACACACTGACTTTGAGATGAGTGAACAGGAAGTTATAACGTGATGACTCATTTCTGGGTTTAAGTGGCCGTTGCACGCGAAAGATGCGCTCAAACGCCTGAGCAACGCCAGAGCAGCACGCACAGTTTCCTGAGCGCCTATTTTTCAGGGGTTGTGCCCTGAGATAAACAGAGTTCAACTTTTGGAATACAGCAGTGCACACAGCATGTCATGTGATGAGGACCAACCAATCACAGCTGACAGATCCCTTTCCTTCTTCAGTAAATATCAGTGTGTGATAAATATGGAGGAGAGGTTGATCATGTTAGTGCAGAGCTGTCAGAGCGTCTCACCTGTCAACTACCTCCAGAAAGCATAGTAGCATCCAGTGCCCAACTTTGTGTTTTCCAGGCGGTTAAAGACATGGCATGTGTACGGTCCCTTGGGACTCATTGTCCAGCACTGTTAACTGATGCTAGCAGCCTAACATGCTAAGCTAACATTTTACCTGTTTAATATTAAAGGGAGCACAAACACCAGTCTCCTGGGGACTTTGATCTTTATACAACATTACACAAACTTTGATGCTTTTTACGTCACATCCTCCTCTGCTCCTGTCATTATCACTTTGGCCAGTAGAGGGTGTAAGTGGTCGTAATCAGCTTCCTGCACAGTCGAGCATGTGCTCATTTTTATTCTGTCCCTCGTGAGACTACGTAATTGAAGTACAATCCTCTTTTAACATGTTAGCATTGTAATTGTGAGCATGTTAGCGTGCTGATGTTAGCGTTAAGCTAAATACAGCATCTCGGTCTGAAAAGTAAAGCACAAACTTAGAAAACAAATAATTAAATATTTCACTGACAGATACATGTAAGTTGTATAAGCAACTTTGTTCATGAGGATTGTTTCTCAGCG
This sequence comes from Epinephelus lanceolatus, assembly GCF_041903045.1. Classification (NCBI taxonomy): domain Eukaryota; kingdom Metazoa; phylum Chordata; class Actinopteri; order Perciformes; family Serranidae; genus Epinephelus; species Epinephelus lanceolatus. The sequence continues at coordinate 3,233,854 of NC_135755.1, read as the reverse complement.
CCGATGTCTTTTTCCAGTTGTTTCTAATGAGGAGAGACTGTCTGTGGCCGCCTAGACAAAAAGCGCTTCACCCAGCTTCTTTTTTCAGTGCTTAAAATTTTTTTCTGCAGCCACTATATGAATCAGCTTCTGTCTATCTATGTCAGTCAGAAACTATGACAACAAAGACAGAGAAGCCCTGGACCATAGAAGAAGAATAAGTCAGACACTGAATGTTGTTGGTTTGTGTTGTACTTTTCTCGCCGTACGTATTGTAAGCTCAGAGAAAAGCACTGACAGGATGAGATGAAGTGCTCCCCAGCGCCGTGCCAATGTTTTTCTGCCAGAGAAAAACACTATGCTGACACACAGCCTAACAGTGAGGGTGGTTGCATGGTGTCAAAGGTTAAAGGAGTGTATTCCTACAGAGTTTGATTTGAACCTTCGTGTAAACATTATTTTGAGGAAGTGTCGACTGGTGATCAGTTTTCCTGCCGGAACAATCTGTAACAATAAAAAGGGAAGTTCTGACTTATGTTGAATCTTGGGAGGATTCATTGGAAACAGAAAAAAAGTAAAAATGTATAACATCGGAGAAATGTTATGAAATGTTGGACTGGATCCAGATTTGTTTTAGAAGTGATGACTGAGCAGTTTAATACAGTTTGTTGATCGATGGGAGGAGGAGCGTTTCAGAGTTTCTTGTTTCTGGAGTCCTCTGGACTGTTTCTGCAGAGACTTCAACAAGGTGAGTCAGTTTGTCGTTTGTCTGATTCCTTCTTTCAGAGACACCTGATATAAAGTTTTAACAGATGTTTGTTTGTTAGTTTTTGTATTGCACATATGTTGTTGTACCACCAGACTCGCTATCTTGATTACTATGCTAAGTGAACCAAACTCCTTTTAAAATTGCATTTCTTGTTTCATGGTGACTCTAAACCTGTTGTAAAGTAGATTTATATTCTACAGCAATCTATCCTTTGATTTGAAACAAAAATCTTTCTTTACTATGAACACTGTATAGACAGAATTGTTAAGGTAGGGCCACTTGTGCTCAGTCATATCATATAAAACAAAATACCATACAGCTAGAGGTTTGTTTTCAAATCATCTGTCAGTTTAAAAAAAGAAAAAAAAAGAAAAACTTGTCAGCCCTTATAAAATATAGGCTACAAGTCAATTTGAATTCTCATTTTAATTCACATATCTTAAAACAAAATTAGGCCACCATTTGTAATGATCTTATCTAAACTGTATGAAGTACATTATAACTGAAAGCTTTTAATTTTCCCGAGGCATCCTCCAACATTACTAACTACAACTTTTTGAACTCTTATATATCATGTATTTGTCCTAACTGTCCTTTTCCCTTTCAATGTTCGTTTTCAGTTCATTTTCAGTATGCAGTCATTTATTTTTATTTTTATTTTTACCACTGCCAACTGCTTCAGGCCCTTACACCTTCTGTAGTCCAGTTCAGAACATATGGATTCATATCCAGCTGCTGTAGTTATTTTTAAATGATGAGATAATGATCTTGTCATTTCAAGAAAATAATAAAATATACTGCAAATTGTTTTTTTGTTGTTTTTTTTTTACATTTTGTCAGCTTGACATGGTAATCCAAGCAGATGTCCTTTATTTTATTTTTACAATTATTCTGTGTATGATTACATTTTTACAGTGCAAATTATAATTATTATTATTATTATTATCATCATTATTATTATCATTATTATTATTATTATTATTGGTAACACTTTACAATAAGGTACACACAATTAGAGTAGTTACTGAGGAACTAATGAGGAACTAACTATTAGTTAGAAGTTCCCAATGACTTGGGAAGAAGCAGCGGGTTTATCGGGCAGCTGAGTGAAGTGGAGCCTGCGGAGGAAACACCGGGACCGTCTGGATGTAATAGTCCGTGGAGGTGCTGCAGTGCTCGGCTGCACAGATAGGAAACCCCTCGGCTGACAGGATGTACCACTCTCTCACTCCGCGCTACTTTGTTGATCTCATGCATTCATCGGACTTCCGGTTTCCCTTTTTGCATTATTTACTTTCACGCAGGCGCAGAACGTACGTGCTACTTGGCCGTCGGATGTAGTCTTCTTTTTTTCCCCCACAACTTTATTTAAGACAGGAAGTTTATAGAATGCAGATCTTCAACATTACACATATATGTCATATATCACATATGCCACGGGGATAAGAGTTTACAAGAAAACATTAAAATGATCACAAATATTAATGGTTTTGATTGCCTTTTGATTAAGGGAAAATTTAATGGAATCGATGTAACGAAAGCAACAAAAGAAGGTTTTCTATGTGTAAACTTACATTTGTGAATGTGAAATCTTGCCAAAGTAAGATGAGATTAATAATAAATCTTTCAACGGGTTTTGCCGTATTTCTGTTAAAGTCAAAAAGTCCAAACAGCACATCCCTCCAAAACAGCTTAAATTCTTTTTCAGTATTGTTCGCCAAAATAAATGAGTAACAGTTTCAAGCGTTGGGTGTAGTCTTTGTAGTGTGTTCAAATGCAACTGACACAGGGTGACGTGAGGCGACGTAGACGACACAACAGCTGGCTTTTGCTGCCCCTAGTTCTTTGATGTCGGTTTGGTGTGTCAGCACCTTGTACAGAATAACATAGATGGTCATATTAATGTGTATGTGACCTGAAAATAATGAATAAAACTCTTCTCAAGAATCCTGCTGTCTGTGATTTTATTTGTTAAGGAACTAATTGTAAAGATGATGATGAAGTAATGAAAGACTACTCATTATGTATCACTTTACTTTAGGACATAAAAAGGTTAACTAATGGACGGGTTATTGAGTAATGATTCTGTACTGATGAAGTAACTAGTTCACTAATCATTAAGTCGTGATTAACCCCTCTATGAAATTTGGTCATGAGTTAATGAAGAACTGACCATTAACTAATAGTTAGTTCCTCATTAGTTCCTCATTAGTTCCCCAGTAACTACTCTAATTTTGTGTAGCTTAGTTCCGCACTTTGGAAACCTTTGTGTTTATTTAAATTGTGCTTTATAAATAAAATGGATTGGATACTCATTAGTTCCTCAGTAACTACTCTAATTTTGTGTATTATATTATAATCCCTGACTCTTGACTTTTTTTTGCCAGATTTTGTCATGAACACAATGTGTTCAAGGACTGTCAGAAATTTGTAAATCCAACAATAACGGCATGTTTTCCTTAAAAATCGCCAGAAAATGAACAAAGGAAAAAAACAAATAAATAAACTTAAAAGAAATAAAAATAAAAGTTACAAGCTCACTAGCTTAACCACTTCAGCACCAGGTGCACCATGATGTGCCATGTGATAACCACGAGCAAACGAGTTTCATTTGAACACAGTATTCAATCAGCTCATGTAGAAAACTCCAAACTGACTTTGATTTCAGATTATTAAGTCTAATTCCTGCCTGTAGTTTGGTTGGTGTTCAGGGAGACAGAGCTTGGACTGTCAGACTTATTGTCTTCATCTTAAAGGACAACAGACAGAGAGACATCAACATGATGGACTACCAATATGACAAGGACCAGGACAACAGCGCCCTCTGGGTCAAAGGTATCTGTCTTATCAACTGCAAATATGATCACTGCTATATCACACCATAAACAGCTGATGAACTGTCTTTCTGTTTGTCTGTCTGTTCGTTCATCTGTTTGTCTGTCAGACGTTCCTCCTGGCTCTCTCTCAGGTCTATCCAGGTTCAAACGCTGGCTGTTTCCTGCCCTGACAGCTGTGGTCATCCTGATTCTGATCATAGCACTGGGAGCCAGCAGTGAGCACACTCACATTAACACACACACACAAACACTCACAGACATTGTGGGGTCCACTGACTTCATGGTCACTTGTGAGGACCACCCTCTCCTTCCATCGCTAAAGCTAATTAGTTTACCTTCTACAATCAGTTTCCTGTCATTTACAGATCAATTTTGATGCACAAACATGTTTGAGTTTGTTTTATACCCCATAAATAAGGCAGCAGCTAAATATAATCACAATGTAGAAAAAACTGAACTAGCTAAAAACTGCTAACTAGCCTAGTTTTGATGGTCTTCAGATTATTCAGACATTACGCCTTTTTGGACCCAGAAGTTCTGGAGAGCTTCCCCAAGAACTACAGACCTCCAAGTCCTTTTTTCTGTTTGCATTCACACCACCAACAAACGCTGAAGTGACGTACTGTGAGCTGGCCATTAGTTGGTATAGCACTGTCACTTCTACTTAGACGAATCAAAAAGGCGTCGTATTTCCACCATCACATATCTGCTCAGTGAAGCCTGGACTTCACTGCCATTCCATTTGTCAATGCTTGATTCGGTTTGTTTTATTGCGAGCTGTTTGTGTTTTGTGTTGTCTGATGTTTACATGGCAAAAATAAAAAAATAAAATGGAGGTTGCCAGTGCCACATCTGCTCACATGTTCTACCAGTCACTGTACACTTACATCATTAATGGTTCCTCTTGTGTTGGGAAATAGGAGCTAAAAAAAGTCTGTCAAGACAGCGTTCTGAGAACTATGATCATTCCTAGTTCTTGTGGTGCGGACACAACAGAGAGGGGGGCTTAGAACTATAAAATGCCCCAAAAATACAGTAATACAGTATTTGATTTGATCTGACAATGTTTTATTTTCTTATTTCATAAATGTGGTGTTTTACACTCTTGTAGTTACTGCTGTCTTTGTGTGCGTGTTTGTAATCAGACACAAATACGTCAAATCGTCTAAGGGCGATGGAGAAGAGCGTTTCCAACCTGACCAGCGTCATCCAATCACTGAATGCCTCACTGCAGCATGCTCAAGGTAACCCAATCACACACACTGCGGTGATCACACACTCATGTCTTATGATTTAAAAATAAAATGCAGGATGGAGTGTATTGCTGTTTTAGCCCCGTATAGTGAGTCCTGCATGCTCAGGGTAGGAAAAGTTAAAGAAAATTTTTCATGAGCTCAGGTAGAGAACCCAACTTCTGACAGAAAGAGAAAATAAAATGAATAAAAGTACTCAAGGTAAGGTTTCTTTTTATGTCAGACTGACAGAGTACAAAGTAAAAAATTATAAAGTCTGGGTTATTAAGAGAAACCAAATTAAGTCTGTTTTCTTCACTGTATAATCACCTGAAAATAATCAGGCTATTCCCACAAATTTTACGTATGTTTTCCTATGAAAAGCAATGCATCCAAATTCGTACATATCCCATGTATTTTGAAATATCTGCGATCACGTGACCAATGTGTTGATGGCAGTAAATGAGGAAGTGGTCCCAAGCACTTGCAAGGAGGCAGGTTGGGATGGTGGATGGGTCACAAAAAAACAGACTTTCGCGTGCGACTTAAGGCTTTTGCACACTGAGTCAGGGTTTTTTTGGATGCATATTTTAAATCAGTCATCCGAAAAACATTTTTTTACATACATAAACCTTTCACACTGATTCCAATGCATTTTATTGTTGAATTTGATGCGAAAATTTGCAACACATGACAAAATGAAGAGACACATTTCCTCCTTTGCCTCTCTCCACTGGAGTTACCTAACTGACAGTCATCACTCCCTCCCTGTCTTTCATTCGGCACCACAGCTGCAGGAAGGGGCGGAGCTGTCCTCCACATTCTGTGTGCGGTCCACATCCTCCTCCTCCTCATCATCATCCACCTGAATATTACTATCTGACCTGTTGAAAGTAGCTGTCTCAGTTATGAAGTGATTCTGTGCAACCCGTTCCTCTGTCTTATCTCAGCTGTGTCCAACCGCCACATTTTCTTCACTTATTCTTGGTCAAACGTCTCTAAAGGCTCTGACAGATATGAAAAACGCCGAAAATTGAACCTGTTCCAAAAACTTTAATGACAGATGAAAGTTTCAGACTGTGTGCAAAGGCCTTTAGCCCTGAAGTCACATGTTCAGAGCCTTAAAATAACCTACGTTGATTACGTAACTGTATGTAAGGACATAACATAATTTGTGCATGGGACACAAATTTGTAGGATATCATACTAACAGTTCTATGAGAAACATTGAAATAAGAATGTTAGTGTTCATGTTACCTTAGAATTAGACGTTTATATCTACATAGGGAGCAGGCAGAGATGGGCAAAAATACATCAAAATGTATTTTGATACAAAACACAAAATACCCCTCAAATAAATGTATCAAAATAAAATGCATGTATTTTGTATTTTCAAATACAGAAAATACTTTTTTTCTTTCTCTTTTTAGCAGCGACCCGCAGCTCTATAGGTCACTCTGTTGGTCGGTTGGTTGGTTGGTTGGTTGGTCGGTTGGTCCGCAAAGCTTTTCGTGAATAACTCAAAAAGTCCTTGACCAAAAATGCTCAAAATTTGCATACTGCAACTAGAGACCATGAGTAACTATGCCAGAAAGAATGCCCACAATTCGTCCATAGGTGGCGCTATACTAACTGATTCAAATCTTTTTGTGAATAACTCAAAAAGTCCTTGACCAAAAATGCTCAGAATTTACATGCTGCAATTAGAAACCACAAGTAACTATGCCAGAAAGAACAACCATGATTCATCTATTAATGGCGTGATAGTAGCAAATTTGGTTGCAGCTATTGCAAATTTGCACTTATTTTCTCACAGTGTGAGTATTCAGGTTTGGGCTGTAGGCTACCCTAAAATATTATTTATTGATTCAGATTTAGATTCAGACACTTTATTGATCCCACGTGAGGCAATTCATTTGTAGCAGACTCATCCCAAGCATCAACCACAACAACATACAATTTCCTATGTCATGCACAGTCCAGTAAAACAGACCACTAGGTCATTGAAGGGCACATTGAATGGCCCAAGTTTCAAAAAACATATAGCTACAAATATATATATATATATATGTAAGTAAAAAATATTGTTACATCCAATATTATAAGAATGTGTAGCCTATTATTTGTGTTTTTTGATTCATGGAGAAAGTATTTTGAGTATTTTAAATAGAAAAAAATACTCCACTCAAAAGTATTTTGTTACAAATTACATTTGCTTTTTATCGGCCTTATCAAATACAAATTACAAAATACTCAAATGTAACTGAAATACGTATTTTAAATACAAGTAATAGAAATACTGCCCATCCCTGGGAGCAGGTCCTTGTCTACAGAGATCACCATGTTGCACTGGGATGTTTCTACAGTAGCCCAAAATGGACAAACCAAATACTGGCTCTAGATAAAGCTTCGTACAGATTCATGTTTTCATATCGGCCACGTCAAAAAACACAGATTTTGTAACATGAATGTTTTATTCAGTGTTTTTCCTGGTTTAAATCTGTTTGTTTCTGAGAGGAAGAGGCCTCTGAGGATAACTCAGCTCCTGAACAATGAACACTGAAGGAATTCTAACCAGGAGAAATTGCAGCTGGTTGTAATCTGTTATCTCACCACTAGATGCCACTAAATCTTCCTAAATCTGACTCACTGGACCTTTAAGTATTAGTCTAAGTGTGATAAAAGGAGTTCAACAGTCATTTAAAGAGTAGAGGATAAGGTAGTTTACGTCTAAGTTAAGCACAAAGAGATGACAGCAATAGAAATGTCAACTGATGTGTAACTAACGAGCGAAATACTTCAGTTTCCTGTCCTTCATTCCAGAGACAGCTGAAGAAGCTCAGCGGCTGAAGTTTGCTGTGGAGAACAACAAAGACCAGCTGGCCTCAGGTCTGTCTGACTGCTCAACGTCCACTCTCTGGACTCCTACTATTAATAATCACAGTACAGCCGGTGACTTACATGAATCTGGTTCTAACAACACTTTCAGGAACAAGAGAGTGATTTGGATAGAAAGCATTTCACTGAAGTTTGGAGGAAATGATGTCACTTTAAACCTTAAAATAATAATAAAATGCAGTTTTTGGCTTCATGTTTCAGCCTCGAAGGTTTCTGCTTGACCTGTTCTACTTAGTCTTGTTTTATTTTTCTTTACCTTAATTTAAGTGCCCAAAGGTACCGGTCGTTGTTGTATTGGTAACTGATTCATACGATAAAATAACACTGTAAATCCTTAAATGTATCTTAAGTGCGTTCATGCTGATGCATTGTGCGTGTTTAAACACTGTATTTACTGTGTGTGTTCAGTGTCAGAGGCCTTGAAGCAGCTGTCGGTCTTGGACTCTCTCAGCAAGAGCGTCTTGTCGCTCAAATGTTCCCTCGAACGCATCATCAACAACAGTACATACACACACAGTGATATATATTTAGTACACATTTACAGACAGGCAGATACTCACACCTGTGTACCTGTGTACCTGTCTGTCTGTCTCTCTGTCTGTCTGTCCCTCAGGCACAGCAGGCACAGCAAAGGACGGATGTTGTCCTCTGGGCTGGGATCAGTTTGACTTCAACTGTTATTTCTTCAGCAGTTTGGCTCTGTCCTGGAACGAGTCCAGAGTCTGGTGTGAACAACATCAAGCTCACCTGCTCATACTCCACGATGACAAGGCCTGGGTGAGTCTGTCTGTCTGTCTGTCTGTCTAAAGTGTGATGTTGTTTGGACTCATCTGTATCCAGAGATGCAGGCAGCTCCTACATGGTGAACACAGCTCTGCAGCAGACGAGTACACCTCTCTGTTTTTATGTCTCTGCACCAGCGACAGGCCGGAGGCGTTACGTTCTTAGGTTGTCCATCTCTCCAATTCTTGTTAACACAGTATCTAAAAAACACTTTGAGGAATTTTCCTCCACTTTGACACAAACAGCCTCTTGGACTTAACAATGAACTGATTAGATTTTCATGGTCACAGGACAAAGGTCACAGTGGCCACGTTCGTCTCATTCTCGTGAACACAATATCTCAGCAACACCTTGAGGGAATTTCTTCAAATTTGGCACAAACGTCCTCTTGATTGCAAGGATGAATTAAGTAGAATTTGGTGGTCATAGGTCAAAAGTCAAGGTCACTGTCACCTCGTTCATCTCATTCTCGTGAACACAATATCTCAGCAACACCTTGAGGGAATTTCTTCAAATTTGGCACAAACGTCCCCTTGGACTTTAGGATACACTGATTAGAATTTGGTGGCCAAACGTCACTGTGCCCTTGTGGCCATCTTATTCTCATGAATGCGATTTTTCAAAAACACCTTTAGGGAATTTCCTCAAAATTGGCACAAACGGCTACTTGGACACGAGGATAAATTGGCAGGGCCCAGATCAAAGCAAGGGCTTCCTTTTCAACCACTGAGTAATTTAACTGATGTCAATTAATTTTTTTAGAAAAGAAACTGACTACTCTGTCAACTCCCTGCTCATCGGCTTGCATCAACACAGCCCCTGCTCCTACATGGCTCGCATCCACCTGTAAGACAAAAGGCTGGTCAAAACGGGGTGCAGCCAGCACTGGTGCTGCACACAAAATAGACTTCACATTGCCAAAAGCTTCCTGGCACTTTGGCGACCACACAAACTGAGCCCTGGCCTTCAGCAAGTCAGTTAACGGTGCCACAACAGTAGAAAAATTCTTACAGAAACACCTGTAATAACCCACCATCCCAAGAAATCTCATGAGTTCTTTTTTAGTGGTAGGCTGCGGAAACTGCTCAACTGCCAACACTTTAGCATGCACAGGAGCCACCCGCCCCTGTCCAACCACCCGACCCAAGTAAGTCACAGTTGCACGAGCAAACTCACACTTAGTCAGATTAATTGTGAGCTTTGCCTCTGCCAACCAGTCAAACAGAGCTCTCACCCGCTGCATGTGAGAAAACCAGGTATCACTGTAGACAACTAAATCATCCAAGTAAACTGCACAACCAGCCAGCCACCACACGGTTCATCAAACGCTGAAAAGTTGCCGGTGCATTTCTCAACCCAAATGGCATCACTTTATAGGAGTACAGCCCAGATGGAGTAATGAAAGCTGCCACTTCCTGTGCTCTTTTGGACAAGGGCACCTGCCAGTAACCCTGCAACAGATCAAACTTGTTGACATACCTAGCAGCACCCACCTGGTCTACACAATCCTCCATTCGAGGCAACGGAAAAGAATCTGGCTTCGTCACCTTGTTAACCTTTCGGAAATCCGAACAAAACCTGGGCGTGTTGTCACTTTTAGGCACCAACAAACATGGAGAAGCCCAGCTTGACAGAGAAGGCACTGCAATGTCATTATCAACCATATACTTCACCTCAGCATCTAAATATTTACGCTTCTCAGGAGAAACTCTATAGAAATGCTGACGGATAGGCTGTGCATCACCCACATCAATATCGTGCTCAGCCCAATCAGTACGGGAGGGCACGTCACCGAACAGACCAGGATACTTAAAAATAAGCTCTTCAAACTCCACAGCCTGTGCTGCTGGCAAATGGCTGAACTGACCCTTTAAGTTCTTGAGGGTCTCTGAATTTTTCAGCCGACCAGACAACAACTCCTCATCAGGCTCAAAAACAGCCTCGCCCCCACCCTCATCAGAAAACTCTCCAACTGTGCCAGCTACCAAGGCAGGACTCCCCGCCATTGACTCTTGCTGGACAGCACTGGGTGGACTAGAAGAGTGAGCATAATAGGGTTCCAACAGATTTACATGGAACAGTTTCTCAGGCTTCCTACGGCCTGGAGTTGAAATCAAATAATTCTGGTCTGAGACCCGTTTAACCACTGTATATGGACCAGAAAACTTGGCCTGGAAGGGAGAACTAACCAGCGGACAAAGAGCCAAAACATGATCACCAGTACTAAACTCACGAACCTCAGCCTGACGATCATACTTTTTCTTCATTTTAGCTTGTGAAGCAGCTAACATTTGTTTTGCCAACTCCCCTGCAGAATACAGACGGTGCTTAAAGCCATTTACATAATCAATAAGGTTGGTGGGTGGGTCTGACCCCTTCCACCCATCCTTAAACAGAGACAGGGGACCCCGCACAGTGTGGCCAAACACTAAATCATTTGGGCTAAACCCTGTACTTTCTTGCACTACCTCCCGTGCAGCCAAAAGCAACCAGGGTAGCCCCTCCTCCCAGTCCCCAACCAGTTCAACACAATAAGCCCGCAAAAGAGCCTTGAGAGTTTGGTGGAAACGCTCCAGAGCCCCTTGACTCTGAGCGTGATAGGCTGTTGACTGATTATGCCTGATCCCTAACAGTTTCAACACTTGGGCTATCAGATGAGAAGAAAAGTTAGATCCCTGGTCACTCTGGATCACCCTGGGGATGCCAAACACAGATATAAATTGTGACAGAGCCTTAACCACAGACCTTGCAGTTATTGTGCGCAAAGGATAAGCTGCTGGATACCTGGTGCTTTGACACATGACAGTTAGCAAGTACTGGCACCCTGACTTCGAACGAGGCAGTGGCCCCACACAATCAATGATTAAGTACTCAAATGGTTGACTAACAGCTGGAATCGGCTGCAGTGGAGCTGGTTTAATGACTTGGTTCGGCTTACCAGTTAGCTGACAAGTACCACAGTTCTTAATGTGCAGAGAAACATCTTTCTTCAATCGAGGCCAAAAAAAAGGGCGTAAAATCTTATCATAGGTCTTCCGGACCCCACAGTGCCCCGACCTGTCATGAGCAAGCTCCAACACATGGCTACGCAACTTGGATGGAACTACCATTTGAAAAATGGGGTCACCAACAAAATCCTCACCATGGGGCAACCACTTCCTCAGCAAAATACCATCCTGAATAAAGTAACCACTGGCAACATTTTTCATCTCACTGGCTGACAGCACAGACCCAAACAGCTCTTCCAAAGATGGGTCAGCTCTCTGCTCACTCCGCAGGTCACTGTGAGACACAGACAAAGGGAAATCAGGCAAACATGGCAACACAGTCTCCACCTCCCCTTCCCCTTCCTTCGACTCAGCCCGACTCATCGCCCGTGTAATCGCACATGCCGGAAAAACTTCAGGAAAACACACAGCACTTTCATCAGACTGCTCTGAACTCAAAGGAGAAGCAGTGACCACTGGAGGTGGTGGCTCACTTGCCCAGACACGACTGCCAGCCAAATCATTACCCAGAATGATATCAATCCCTTCAACTGGTAATGCTGGTCTCACAGCAATAGGCACCTCGCCTTGCACCAAGCCACAGTCTAAGGTCATCTTATGTAATGGGACAGGCACCAACCCCAACCCCATTCCTCGCATAAGGATCTTATCCCCAGTATCAGTTTTCTCTGAAAACGGCAAAACAGATTCCACAATATAAGAATTAACAGCACTGGTATCCCTCAAGATCTTAACGGGAACCTTAGTATTACTACCAGCCTGTGTGACAAACCCATCAGAGACAAAAGGCCTATAGGACTCACTGGGGTCGTCAGCCACACCAAATTCTGCCTTCCCACCTTGACACACTACCACATCCACAGGACCAGGAACACTTGCAGCCAGGGCAGCGGGTTTTACACGGCCGCTTCCTACGTGCTGCTTCCTAGCCCTAAGTATTGGGCAGTCTAACTTCCAGTGGCCTGGCTCATGGCAGTAATGGCACAAATTCTCTCCTTTTCCTGGTGTTCCCCGGGCCCCCTTACCCGAAGAACCCCCAAAGCGAACAGGCGACCTACCACCAGCATCCTTGTGCCTCACAGGCTCCTGCACAGGCTCACCCGACTGGCTTTTATGAATGAGGACATATTCATCTGCTAGTTTCGCAGCCTCAGCCGCAGTCTTAACCTTACGCTCAGTAAGATGTGTAGCCACCCGACTGGGCAGAGAGTTCTTAAACTGCTCCAAGATGATCAAATCACACAAGCTGTCAAAATCTCCAACATCAGAAGACATACACCAATGATTGAAATGAGTAGTCAGCTCCCTCGCAAACTCCATATGCGACTGGTTAGCCCTTTTTTCCCACGTCCTAAAACGCTGGCGATAGGCTTCCGGGACTAACTCATACGCCTTTAGTACAGCAGTCTCGACTGACTTATAAGTAAGATTGTCATTACTTAAAGATGCATAAGCCTCCTGTGCCTTCCCAGACAACACACACTGCAACAACAAAATTTGGTCAGAGTCTGACCAACCCCCTGCCTGTGCAACCCGCTCAAACAGAGAGAAAAAAACATCTGGATCCTTCTCATTGAACTTCGGCAAAAGCCGCAAATTCCTCACAACATCAGGAGCCCTAGGGAGCGAAGATGAACCTTCCTCGCCGTGCAAGACATCCTCAGAAAGCTTACCATCTCTGACTAAACCCAACCTAGCAGTCTGCAGCGCTATCTTTGCCTGCTCTGTCTCAAGCCGCAACCGTTCAATTTCGACCTGCTTTTCCACCTCCAATCTATACCTTTCTGTCTCAGCCTTCTGCCTCTCCTTCTCATGAGACAACTGTAACAAAAGCAACTCCTTTTGCTGCTCAAAGGTCAAACTTCCCACTGGAACTGAAAGTGACTGTGCTGCTAGTGCCTGACCAAGTCCTTCTTTCTTTGCACCCAACACCCCTTTCTCAACTAACTGCAGCTTCAGCATAGCCTTCATACTGTCCTTACGTTTGTCACTAAGATCACTCAGATCAACTTCAGACTCCTCTGCAATTTTCGTCAGCTGATCCTTAGTGCATCGATCCAAAAAACCCTCATTTGGGGCAGCAAGAAATTCTTCTATCCCTGCCATCCTACAGTAAACACTGTCTTAAGCCCAGCAAAAGAAAACAGGACAACAGAGCCACACACAGTGCTGCCCAGGCCAACTAGTGCACCAAAGAGACACTACTAGTGTCCCCCCAAGTTAATGTGAAGTTCCCCTCTATCAAGACTGCCTATACCAAACTTACCTAATCTCACTGAACCCTAGTCTTCATGCAGATTAGCGGTGGGATATTTAAACACTCAAACCAGTAGCCTGGCAAAGCCCCCAGCCAAGCTGGTTACACACCCAACAGCTATGGATGTGTCCCCGAGACAACTGCTCTACCTGCACACCACACAAAAACAACAAACTAAAAAAACAAACCAACGAGCCCAAAAGGACCACATTACTATACCTATCAAGGGAAACTCCACAAAAACAACACTCAATACACTAGCCACTACCCTGCCACACTGCTGATAGCCCACACCTGCCCTCTCAGTCAACACACTGAGCACAGGACCAAACTCCTCTTAACTGAAACAACAACCAAACCAAAAAAAACCCAAAATGAACTTTCCTATTCAAAATGCATCTCCCAAGCACAAGGCACAATAGACATCACTATCACTATAGTCTATGTCTAAGCCAACCCCATGCACCAACAAACAAAACCCCAGATCAACAAGGGCACCAAACAACGGCCTCAAACCAATCAAATTTGAGCAGACGAGCCCCCACTTGTCACGAACCGGGCCACACGGCCATGACAAAGAGGGAGACACATACACAAGGAAAGCCAATTAAAGGATTTTATTTGCTAAAGAATAAACATAAGAAAGAAAACCTAACTAAACATGGTGTTTGCAATCAGTAAAGTCAGTGGTGTAGGTGAGGGCATGAGTGAAACAATGTATGTGTGTGATGTTGTAGGGTGCAGAAACTAAGATAAAACCAAACCCAAAACCAAATGCTGCCTCAGGAAGGAGAAGAGAAAGAGCAGTGAGCAGCCAGAGCTTTTAAAAGCTCACTGAGCTCAGGTGCTGCCACTTCCCTGATTACCCGCAGCCACGCCCACTGCTACCTGCAAGGGAGAACACAACAAGGCAGGCAGGGCAGAGAGGGTCGTCACAATTAGAATTTGATGGTCACAGGTCAAAGGTCAAGGTCACTGTGACTTCATTCATCTCATTCTCATGAACACAATATCTCAGGAACACCTGGACACCTGAACTTAATCAGTTCATCTTTGAGTAAAAGTAGACTTTTGTGCCATGATATAAAGAGTGAGAAAATCACTACAGGGCAGGTGGGAGGGGTGGTTAATGGATCATACAAATGCTGGACTTTCACCCAGGAACCTGCTCTTTGCTTCCTGTGTGAAACCAAAAGTCAATAATACAACATTAATATCAAATGTTACATATCACAACGACTATGAGACAGATTGTCATTAAATGGTGCTGTCATTCATGTTCTCCAGAGGATGAAGCCTGCTGACTGTGCGTGTGAGTTTTAAAGAGTTACTACTGAAAATATTTGAATGCACGTCTGATAATGTCTGTCTGTTCAGGATTATGTGACCGCACGTACAGTTCCTCTGTTTTACTGGGTTGGCCTGTCAGACTGGAGAACCGGGCGGTGGGAGTGGGTGAACTGGGTGCCATACACCATAGAGCGCAGGTACATCCTGTTGACCTCCAGGTTCACTCATCATGTTAACAAACTCTGCACATTTGGGTTTCTAATTTTGGATTTGGGGTGCTGTCACAAAACAGAGTATTCCTTCAATTACTTTTGATCTATTTTTTTATTTCAGTTCCTTTGAACCATCTTGTGTGTGTTTGTGTGGTTTCCAGGCGCTGGTTGCCCGGTCAGCCTGACAGCTGGGCAGATCACGGTTTGGGCGAAGGGGACGAAGACTGCGCTCACCTGCACAACGATGGACGCCTCAACGACCTGCACTGCTCCACCAAGATGCGCTATATCTGCCAGACACACAGCATGCGTGGCTAAACAGCTCCACCCAGCTCCACTCATACGGGTGTAACCTAAACACCACTAAATAATCTGAACTGATCATCAGTTTTAAACTTGTGTGTGACAGGAAACGCATCATAGATTGGGCTCATCACTGATGAGCTGCCACCGGAAGCTCAGAAGACAGTAATAATAAAATACAACCTGACATCATTGTAAACTTTCTGAAATAAGAATAAATGGTATTGTTTTATGTCTAATGTGTATAGAAAGAGTATTAATCTGATGAAAGTCATAGTATTGTTTAAGGGCAATAGATTTTTGTAGTGCATGAAATGAAATTGTGAGATTTTATTTAAAGAAAAAAACATATAAATCTACTTTTTGCATTTACACTCCAGCTACAGTTTTATTATGTTTATTATATTATGTTTCCAGGTTGTTCATTCGTCCATCTGTTGCATACTTATGAATGCAATATCCCAAGAAAGCCTTGAAGGAATTTCATCAAATTTGGCACAAACAACCACTTGGACTCAACGATGATCTAAATAGATTTGGTTGGTCAAAGGTCAAGGTCACTTTGACCACGCATCTGTCTCAGTCTTGTTAACACGATATCTCAAGAACAACATGACAAAATATCTTCAGTCAGTTTGTAAGGTAAAATAGAAATATTATTCACAATACACTTGAAAAAAATGGCATCTGTGACGGTAGATTTGGTTTATCAAAGCAAAATCGTACATATATACGTACATACAATAATCACAGCAGAAACGTCAGATAGTTTGGACCATCAAGTTTAACTTAGTCTACATTCAGTGAATGTAGAGTCTGTAGGCAAACCCCGGAGATCTTGCCTCTGGAAGAAGAGCGGGAGAGCCCTGGTTTCCGTTGCTAGGCTGTTTGTAGTCCGCGTGATATTGACCAATCACGTTTGAGCCGGCTGCAGTTGTTGTCAGGTTAAACAGTCCATGCGGTGAACTAACGAGGCGGAACATAATTGGCATTACTGCAAACTCTGAATCCATCGTGATGTTTCAGCATATTTACTTATATATAAACGGAAGTCGGAAACGGAAATTCGCCTCCTCCGCCCAAATCAAACCAGAATGCCAAAAAATCGGGGGTCTGCCCCCAGAGGCTGTATTCGCCGTCTGCCGGAAGTCAGACGCCGAATACAGCCGATGGGTTCGGAGATTGTGTTTAACTATATACAGTATATTTAAATGATACAGTTACAGCTGAAAATGTCAACAGAAATAAACAAGTTTGATGATTTCACATATCTACACATTTCAGATCAATTGCTAGGAAGTGATTGATGCTGTTCACGCAACCTCACATTGACTCGGTCTGTATGTGCCAACATCACTAAAAATACAGTATATTAATGTTTATTTTGAACAAGGCTTTGTACTTGGCATTAACCGAGGCAGCTAATGTTAATGTTAGCGTGGTGGCTAGTCACCCTATCGTAACTAGCCACCACGTTAACATTAACCGAGGCAGCTAATGTTAATGTTAGCGTGGTGGCTAGTTACGATAGGGTGACTATAGCCAAAATGAGATGATGACAAGCTAAAAATAGATCTTGATAATAAAAACTAAGATGAAATCTATGTTTCATTTTCTTTGATCGAGACAAGAGACGAGACGAAAATGTTTGTGATGGACTATCAGACATTGAAAGCTGAGGACAGCCATGCTTGTAACTATCTTCAGATGCAGCATGACTGACAGGCTGTAAAATCCAGTAAATAGTCTGCACCAGGATGTTTGGGTTGGTGCAAGTTGTGAGCTGTAATTCAGCAGTAAATAATCAGCCGTGTGTGTCTAACTGTGGATGGTGGAGCTGCTGAATGGATTTGTGGAGTTTGTTAGTTGCAGCGGTGGCTGTTAGCAGCTAGCTCCGCTCGCAGACTTCACAGCTTCACCCCGCAGGACTCCACTCAGTCCGGACTGGAGAAGGTTTGTGGGTTGATGGTGTTTGACAGGCAGGTAGGAGACTCAGTTATCTGTGAGTGTAGCTGTGCTGTAAGTAAACAGTCTGAACTCAGATCAGTTTTCTCTGACAGAGATGAAAGTTTAGTTTGAATCACCAACTCTGTGAGAGGACACCAGTTTAAACCTCCAGACTAACATGTTGCACATGAAGAAACAAGTTATGTTTCTGCTTCTTAACAGTCACATGGATAAGTCAGAGTTTACAATGAACCTGGGGACAAATCCTAGTTGGCTCACATTAGTTATTTGTTGAGAGCATAAATAGAGAGATGTTGAGCTTTTCAGATGATGATCAGTAAGTGTGTGCTTGTAAATCAGCCCTTAAACCTGTCACACACTGCTGGAGACATGACACACACATTATTTTATGCAACCTGTCACCTTGATTCTGATTTATGATCCATGAATCAGCCTTACTGGGTTAGATTAAAGAGTAAAAACAGAGGAAACATCATGACTACAAGTTGACCAAAAATGATGTTTTGAATTTTCGTTTGCTAACTGTGAAGGATAAAAATTGAAGCTTTGACTTTGTCAGCAGCTCCGTCAGTTAAACATGTCTTTGCTTTATTTTTAATCACCACTTCAACTTCTTTTAGTGCTTCAACTTCAGCTGTTACCCCTCCACAAATATACTACACCAAAGAATCAAAAGTTTTAAGATATCTAGGCTTTCTTGGTCACTTTAGCTGAAGTTTTTTAGTGGAAATAAAAACACAGTAAAGAGTCTTTCATGGTTGTTGGTGTATTTCAGTGTGGAGTGACATCAGCAGAACTTCCCGACACACACACACATCTGGTGTTTTTTTAGTTCAAAGTGCATTTTGGTGGACAATGACCCTCAGCTTGGTGTTTGGACAGTCACACTGTTTGTCACTCTACGTCCTGAAGGGGATACACACGGTTTGAAGGAGCAGAGAGACAGAGAGGGAGACATCGCCATGACGACCGAATACCATGACGAGGCTCCAGACGACAGCAGCTCCTTCTGGAACAAAGGTACCTGTCTGTCTGTCCGTCTGTCTGTGCATGTTGCTGAGGTCAGACAAAACTGATTATACTGAACTGTAAAATGAAAAACTCACCTGTCTGTCTGTGTCCGTCTATGTGTCTGTCTGTCTATGTGTCTTTCTGCCCACCAGAGCCTGTTCCAGTCTATTACTCAGGTGTCTCCAAATACAGACGCTGGTTGTTTCCTGCTCTGACAGCTACAGTCATCCTGGTTCTGATCATAGCAGTGGGAGCCACCAGTGAGAGCACACACACACACACACACACACACACACACACACACAGGGTTTCTGGTATTTTCCAGGAATCTGTGCCAAATAAGGTATCTGTGAACTTTTTTTTTTGTTAAGGCAGTACGACTGTCGGAAGAGAAACGTCCGTCTGTCCTCTGCTTGTGGTTCATTGTTTATCTTCTCCTCAGGATGAATTGTAATCACCTTCTGACTTTATATCCAACGCCATCATCAGGTCGACATTTTAATGACATCTCTTTAATGACTTGTTAGCATGTATGTGCTTGTGTGTTCTTATACTGCAGAACATGTCACCAATGCCCACCATCTAACTGCTGTTATTACAACGATCGTCACTGGATCGATGTTTTAGATGCAGTGGTTACTTCCTCAACTACTTACTTCCTCAGCTTATGGTATTATACGTTCTTGCAAACCACAGACATGATACATTTGTATGTTATTATGTAGCTGAGATGTTGAAACTTTACAAGTCTTTAAGTTTCAGGTTAACATGTGGTTAGATTTAGGCCCAAAAAACCACTTGCTTATGGTTAGGTAAAGATAATGTTCGATGATACTCATTTTGGTGGCACTACCCTGGCAGGAAACACAGTAATGCCTTGGTAAAAAAAAAAAACAACCACTGTTAGTGGTTTGAACACACGGGCCTCTAAAAAACATCCACATTTGGTAGCTAAAAAGCTGCTGGAAATGCATAAATGTCTCAGTCCAAAAACACCCGGTTTTGTTGTTTGTTGGTGTTGAACAGTCTGCAGCTTGGCAGGTGTCTCTCCTAGATGTCACGCCATCCACCATCCCCTCCACCTCCTGATGACGAAGTCAGCTCAGATACATCACTTTGAAAATACTGGAAATGGACCTTGTGAACATTTCCTTTTGGTGGCAGGGCTGCTGAAGAATATTTTGTGATTAATTACCTGCATTTCAGTATTTTACAATTCAAACTTCATTAATGACGAGGAAACGAGAATTTTAAAATCTGTGTAAACATTTAAACCCTAACATGCAAACACACACAGAGAATGACTTTATGTGACATTTTGCATTAACATATGTTTATATTTATGTGTGTGTTTTGCATAGACACGAATATATTGAGCCGATTGTGGTCTGCGGACAAAAGTGTTTCCAACTTGACTGAGGCAATGAGCGCCACGCACCAGCTCTCAAAAGGTAACACACCTGCCTGACTGTCTGTTCCTTCAGTCAGCCCATGTGATACAAGAGATAACAGACTCCCAGATTTAAAACTTCAACCTGATCCATCAGAATCTCCTGTTCCTCTGACCCAGATGCAGCGAAAGACGTCCACCGCCTGAAGTTTGCTGTGGAGAGCAACAGGGACCAGCTGACCTCAGGTGTGTCTGACTGCTGAACATCCACTCACTGGACTCCTATTAATATTAATAATTATTCTTTACAGTACAGACTGTGATTTACAGTATTGCAGTGTTTACAGTAACATACTGTATAATATAGATTATTCAGATCTAAAACTGTAATGTTGTGTGCTGTGTGTCTGTGTGTGTGTGTGTGTGTGTGTTTGTTCAGTGGCAGAGGCACTGAAGCAGCTGTCAGCTGTGGACTCTCTCACCAAGACGGTCACCGAGCTCAAATGTGCCATCGAACGCATCATCAACAACAGTACACACACACACACACACACACACACACAGATCACAAAGCTGTCTTAACTCTGACGCTTCATTCAATCCTGATTCTATCAAAAATCTGCTTTTTAAAAATGTCCTCACTTTTAAAAAATATTCTTATTTTCCAAAAATCTCCCCTTTCCAAAGATTATCCTAACTTTCCACTGTCCTATTTTTTTAAATGTCCCTATTTTCCAAAATGTGCTCACTTTCCACAATACCTTCACTTTTCAAAAACTATCCCCATTTTAAAAGAGATGTCCTCCCTTAGAATTTCCCCTTTCCAATAATATCCACACTCCCCCCCCCCCCCCCCCCCCCCCCAAAAAAAATGTATTTTTTAAAATGTCCTCACTTTCAAAAAATGTCCTTACTGTCCTTAATCTCCAGATTCTAAGTTTCTTTACTTTTCTAAAGGTCTCCAGGTTCTAAAAATACCCCCCCGATAAAAATGTCCCTAATATCCAAAAAATCCTTACTTTCCTAAAGGTCTCCAGATTCTAAAAAAATCTCCCCTTTCCAAAAGTGTCCTCACTCCTTAAGGATGCCTCATTTTCCAAAAAATGTCCTTACTTTTAAAACATGTCCTCACTTTCCAAAAATATCATTGTTTCTTAAAGATTTCCCCATTTTTTAAAAAAAATGTCCTTACCTTCCAAAATGTGCTTACTTTACCTCCACTTTTCAAAAATTCTCATTTTAAAAGACGTGTCCTCACTTTGGATATCCCCTTTCAAAAGTTGTCCTCACTCTCCAAAAATGCCCCACCTTTTTAAAATGCCACCACTTTCCAAGTGTCCTCAATTTTTTTTTTACAATGTCCCCACTTTCCATAAAAATACCCCCACTTTTAAAAGTGTCCTCACTTTTTACAAGTTTACACTTTTCTAAAATGTCTTCACTCTTTTAAAATATCCCCCCTTTCCAAAACACATTCTCACTTTCTAAAAATGGTTCTTATGTTGCAAAATGTCCTCACTTTCCAAAATCAATACACTCCCCAAAAATATCCTCACTTTTCAAAAAAGGTTGTCATTCCCAAACATGTCCTCACTCAGACTTCTAAATGTGATTGGTCTTTGAATGGCTGATGTACAAGAGGACACAGGTATAACTGTCTTAGACATCATCTCTCTCTTCATGTCTCTTTCCAGTATGTCTGCTGACCTGTCTGTCTCTCTCCATCTGTCTCTTAGGTTCAGTAGCGGGTGGCTGTTGTCCTCTGGGTTGGGAAACTTTTGGTTCCAGCTGTTATTTATTCAGCAAGACACCTTTGAACTGGCACGATGCCAGAGACTGGTGTAATGGACACGAATCTCACCTGGTCATACTCAACACCGATGAGGAATGGGTGAGACAGCCTGTCTGTCGGTTTAAAAGAAATATAATCTATGTATGGAGTAAACAGCAGGGGACCCAGAGTGGCTCCTTGTGGGACACCTTTATCCACATTTAGGATTCCTGATTTGAAGCCAGTTGGAGTTCCGCTATAAAGTTAAATCAGCTGTATGTCTGTTTGTCTCTCTGCCTGTCTGTCTCTCTGGTTCAGGAATTCATAAAACAACATACCATGGGCACCTTCCATTGGGTGGGTCTGACTGATGAGAGAGGGGAGTGGGAGTGGGTCAACCAGACACCATACATCATGAACCGGAGGTGGGCTGTTACTCTTGAGATTTTTTTTTGAATTACTCTTCAACCTTTAAGGTCCAGAAACACCAAACCAACATTAAAGAAGTAGTGGTGACAAAAGCCAACTGTTGTGTTGTCTCACGTCGCTGTGTCTCAGTCAAAAAGTTGCACTTGAACAAACCACGAGACGACAGCTGACGGCACACCAGCAAATAAGTTCTGAGAGGAAATAACTCTTGCCAGTCTCTGTAGCTAATTTCAACATCCATGACAACTGTACAGGGCTGATTTTTTATAGAACGCACCTGTTAACATTTTATCAAGGCAACGATATTGGACAGGTAATATAACAATGACATGAGCTTAGGCTCACAGAGTATAGACGCAGCTGAAGCTGTCGCTGTTTCTTTGCTATGTTTTAAGTTCGTTAAGGTTAAGTGTAACATTTTAGTCACCAAACATTTGGCTGTACTAAAAGACCCTCTAAGGAGTCTGATTAGTTTTTCCAAAAAAAAACAACATTTTGTTTTAATGGTTTTAAGCCAGTTTTTTTTTTCTGCAGGTGAAAATTAGCATTATTACAGTTAACCATAACTGTAAATGCACTGTGCTAACCATGCTAGCAGCTAGCATTGGGGTCAGCTCCACTCTCTCATCCAAATATGGTCACTTCTGGCTCCAAAGATCCAAGATGGCAACGGCCAAAATGCCAAATTGCAGGATCGAAATGGGAGTCCACAAACCAATGGGTGATGTCATGGTGACTATGGTTATTATTTCATGTAGTCTATGCTATTAGATAATTTCCTAAAAACTCAAACATTAGGAGTGAGCACTTACCAACTGAAGACTTGCTCCATTTCCCAAATAAATACCAAATTACAGAAACTGTCCTGAGCATTAGCAGGTATACTAGCTTCATTCTAGAAATATCTAAAAGGTATTTCTAAGAAAGTTAAAGACTCATTAAATGACTAGAATTACTGCAACACGGTTCTGTGCCTTCGTGAACCGGTGAAGATGCAGTTACAGTTTACATCTATGTCTGTCCAGAGTCATATGAAGCCATGACAGTTGGCAAATTTTTGGAATATGGTCAAATTCCAATAAGTGGATGCTTCACACACGGAAGATCTATACAATCAGCACAGTTTCAAGATCACCAATTCAGTCTCTGACCAAATGTCTCCCCTTCTGTTCCTGAGATATGACGTTAAAACATGATGATGTCACAGTCAAGCTGACCTTTGACCTTTTGGATATAAAATATCATCACTTAATTATTTTATCCTGTTAGACATTTGTGTCAAGTTTTGTCATAATTAACATATGAACTCTTGAGTTATAGCCAAAAACATGTTGTTTTTTCAGGTTATAGTGACAGACACAAGGTCTCAGTGACTTTGGCCATTAAAATCTAATCAGCTCATTCTTGAGTCCAAGTGAATGTTTGTGCCAAATTTGAGGAAATTTCCTTAAGGCCTTCTTAAGATACTGTGTTCATGAAATTGTGATGAAGGTCACAGTGACCTTGATCTGTGACCACCAAAATCTAATTAGTTCAACACTAAGTCCAAGTGGACACTTGTGCCAAATTTAAGGAAAGCAAATGTTTTGATTGTTAAAAATGGCATCTTGTCTATTTAAATGACATCAGCACAATAATGTGTGCAGACAGTGACGGGGTGTGAATACTCTCTGAGGCCACTGTATACATCCTGTGTTTCTGTGGTTTCCAGGCGGTGGAAACCCGGTCAGCCTGACTCCTGGACCGGTCACGGTTATGGCCATGGAGATGAAGACTGCGCTCACCTTCACAACGACGGACGCCTTAATGATTTGCACTGCTCCACCAAGTTACGCTATATCTGCCAGAGACACAACCAGCATAGCTAAAGAACATCGCGTCTGTCCGGGCTGCACCCACCCACTGCTCACATCCACTGTAATCTGTAAAATAACCATTAAATAATTTGATCCCAACACATCAGACTGATCTGTTTCTGTTGTGTCCATGACAATGCTGCTCAGACAGACTGATGACATCATGCAATGTATCCTCATATGCCGATTTGTATGATATCTAACAAATGAGTGCCCCGTGAATAAGCACCCATACTGCTCAGGTTAAGTTTAGAAAAAGAATCGTGGTTAGAAGTGGTCACAACGTAACGTATAGTTGCTCATTTAATATTATGTTAGATGTTTAATGTAAGGTTACATAGGTTAGGTTTAGAGAAGAAACATGACTGGGTGTCGTCATGTTACGTACTTGACATAAAGTTACGTAATTAATGTACAGTAACACATTTAACGTAAAGTTATGTAGGTTTGGTTCTGCAAAGTAAAATTACATAGGTTGGGTTTAAAAAAAGAAACATGGTTATCCATCAGCATGTTTCACATAAAATTACGTACTTAACATTACGTATAATGAGGCATCAGCACGTTACATACTTAACGCAAAGTTACATACTTAACATGAAATTTCGTACTTAGCGTTAAGTTAAATATTGAACATAAAGTTACGTTAGGTTCAGGGAAGTAAAATTACTTAGGCTAGGTTTAGGAAAAGGAACATGGTTGGGTGTCTTGTTACGTACACGTAACAAGAGGCCTATAACGTAAAGTTACGTACTTAACATTAACTTAAAAATGTTACATTTAGGGAAACAATCAGGGTTGGGCATTGTCACATTACGTACTTTATGTAAAGTTATGCATTTAATGAAAACTTACCTAGGTTAGGTTAAGAAAAGTAAAATGATGTAGATTAGGTTAGGAAAAGAAACACGGTTGGGTGTCGTCACATTATCTACTTAGCGTAAAGTTCGGGAAAAAACTACTGATGAGACTATATATTTGAGTTTTTAAATATTTAGGACTTAGTAGGAACCAATGGGCTTGGAATAACAATAAGACAAATATAAAATATGTCACATTTTAGGAAGACAACATGTTTGTTCACTTGTTGGGTTGTCTGAAGCACAAATGGAAACCTTTGGGAATTACAACCATTTAGACAATACAACTATTTAAATATTAAACTGAGAGAATTTATTTAACTGCAATAAAAACATTAACTCTCCATAATGAAAAACTGTACACACTTTAGAAAAACAAACAGATCGACAGCCAGAAGGACAAAAACAAACATTCAGCTGAGAATGGGGCTACGAGGTTCCTACTAAATGTAAATATCTTACAAAATATGTGACAAATACAAAACCTTCACAGAGATACAACATTAGGGGACTTTCTGGCACTTAAATAGAATTTACACCTCAAACTGAGGTTCTGCTGTTAAAACAAACAGCGAACATGTAAACCAGGGCCGAAGCCAGGATTTTAGAAATATTGCCGTCCCCTCAACACCACCTAGACCAAAAAGACGGTCTGTTGCATTTGTATTAACTGAACTTTTTGTTTAATTTATAGATTTTTGTACCACCCTTTGTAAATTGTATAACCTTTAATACAGTTTCAAAGCCTTCTCCAAACAATCAGGAGTACAATACAAGTGAAGAAACACAAAATCATTCATTTCTTTGTTTGTTGTCCTTAAAGCAATAAGTTTTAGAAGTAGTTTTTTTTTTTTCCAAACTGTGGCTGTTGAAAGGCACAGACATGGAAACCGAGCAATGTGTACACATCAAATAAACCTGTTGGATCACCTTTAATAAGCTCATCTTTCCATCTGTGTACAACACTGAAGCTCTTTTAAAACTCATTTTCAACACTTACACTGTATTACAAATTAATGTGGAAATATTTTGTACGTAAGCTGTACCAATAAGATCTGAGACACAAGGGAAAAAGTACAGGGAACAAGGAGATAATGAAAAACAAAAAATAGTAATAATGATATGGAGTTTTATTGCACACACAGCTGAAAGGGGGAAGAGCCTGCCACACTTTTCTTCCTACTTTATCCAAATAACTTTAATCTTTTAAGTTACGTTCAAGTGGACATTTTAGCCAAAATTTGAAAAAATTCCTTAAGTTGTTCTTGAGATATCCCATTCACTAGAATAAGATTGATGCAAGGTCATAGTCATCTTTGACCACCAAATTCTAATCATTTCATTTTTGAGTTGAAGAGGATGTTTGCGCCAAATTTGAATAAAGTCCCTCAAAATTTTCTTGAGATATCACGTTTAGGACAATGTGACAGATGCAAGGTCACAGTGACCTTGACCTCTGACCACCAAATACTAATATAGTTCATACTTGAATTCAAGTGGACGTTTGTGCCCAATTTGAGGAAAGTCCCTAAAAGTGTTCTTGAGATATCATATTCACGAGAATCATTTTTTTCTTCTACTACTGTTATAATAATAATAATAATAAATTGTTATTATTACTATTATTGTTGTTGTTGTTGTTATAATTAATAATAATAATAACAATAATAATAAAAAATAGGTACTAAACATGTTGTGTTTAAGCCTCCCTTAACCAGAAAGCTGTTACCCCCTTGTTTCTTGTACTTAGAAGCTGTCCCAGTGTATTTTATTGATACTACTTATATACTAAATATATGTACTAATATATGTGCTAAAATAATTATAGTCACTTGCAGTTTGTAATCTTTAGTGTTACTAAAAACTAGAAATCCCAGCACATCTGGTACAAAAATCTAGCAAACAGCTACAACTGAAATCGTTTTAACAGCTTAAATTTGTCACTGTTGCTCTTTAAATGTAGTCCATATTGTAGAGTTAAAAAACTACAACTCCCAATATTAGTAAAGTGCATTAACATGTAAAACGTGTAACCTTGCAAATTTATCCAACATGAAATACTTTCATAAATAATATAAATTATCAAGTATAAAAACGTCAACGTTAAACGTTAAATAATAAGTTGACAAGGAAACGGTCAGTCGGTCAGGTGAAACGCTCGACTCAGGACAAGTTCTGTTGTAGCTCCACCCAGGTGACATGCCTCCAGGACACACACCAGCCTCTGATTGGCCAGCTGGGCCGCCATGTTGATGAGGTCAGCTGAGAGAGAGAGAGGAAAACTTCATCGTTCTGCTCACGTTTTTGTTTTGTGTGTGTTTGTGTGTGTGTGTGTGTGTGTGTGTGTGTGTGTGCTGACCTGGTGAAGGTGGAGGTGTGTTTGAAGAGAAGGCTCCATGTGATAAGATGGAAATCCAGGTGTTGGAGTGAGGGAGGAGGGGAGGACATGGGGAGGAAGAGGAGTGAGGGAGGAAGACAGCGTCGACCGACACACCGTCTGACAGAGCTGAGAAAAAAACATTTACTTAATTCATGACTTCAGAAACATATATATACAAGTGTGGGAACATATTTTGGCAGAGGGGTGCTGTGCAGTATAAAGGTGCATGCATGACGTATGTATGTACATGTGCTTAAGTGAGACGGCTGCCAACTGTTGGAGACCAACAAACAACAAAACTGGGTGTTTTCAGCGAGACATCTGCAGCATTCCTGGCTGTGACCGAGCCACCTACAGCAGGAAACATGATCTTTTCCAAACCAAAACCAGGTGGTTTTTGTGCCTAAACTTAACCACAGTGTTGCTGAAACGATAAGTTTCAACATATCTGCTACATCATAACCTACAGGTTGCAACCAAGATATTTTAAGGAACTAAAAAGCAGCTCCAAAACTGTTCTGGCAAATTTCTGGTCTTTCTCAGTCTGGTCAGCCTGTCGGTGATACTGAGAAGTTCCCAGTACTGCAAATATCTGTCCAATGACCTGATCCTCACAAAACATAACAGATTAGAGGAATTAATTTAAATATCTTTTTTCATGTATGTTGTGACAAGCCATTTATAATTTAAAACATGGTCAGATAGCCTGTGAGTTTTGGTAAAAAATTTTTAAAAAAAAGACAACTATTTGCAGACTGTTGTTCCACCCCTTGTCAATAGGGGGTCCAAATTAAACTGTTTTTTTAATATGTTCATAAAGCATTGTTAGAAAGAAACAGGCCTTCCTGTCTGCCTGCGCATGGTGCAAAACAAATGCTTAGTGCTAGACAAAGTACTAGTTTACGTTATTTGTCACCCCACAGTCCGTCTGCCTCACCCTGCGGTGACAGTAGACTAGTTTGCCGGGAGAGCAGACAGCAGATTTACAGACGTACAGCTACAGCAACTAGAATTCAGCAAGTGGGTTTTCCTCTGAATCCACTCCTCCACCACGGAGGTCAAAGTTGACCTTAAATGTTTCTGTTTTGTAGCAGTTTGTTAGCTAACACGTCTGTTAGGCTTACGTTTTGCCCCTCACATGCAGAAACAGTCGACTGGTTTCACTGAACTCAGTGGAGTGGGCAGAGTCAAAGGTAGAGTGATTCTCAACAGTGCAAAGGAATAAGGCTTTTATTAAATCTTGGCTAACAACCAATCAGAATGCTTGATTTGACCGTTTTATGATGCAGGAACCTTACTTGTTCTTTGATAGGATCCTCATTAGCGTCATTAACACAGAGGCTATTCTTCCTGAGGTCTAATCACACAGCACATCAGGACACCAACTCACAACTAAACCAGTTCACTGACAGAGGAGTACTAAACACGTAAAAACCAAACCCAACAGCTCCAGAAATAAAATACCTTTGTTGTCACTAAATAATAGATTCAACTGTTTTGATTGAAATCTACATTATGCTAAAGGAGCAAACGTACCTCTCAGTCTCAGTGTGTAGTAATCCTCGATGGCAGAGTCAAACCTCCCAGCAGCAGACGCCCTCCCACCCATCGCCACGGCAACCGCCTGCTCCTCTCTGTGGGCGTGGTCATAACGCATCGGCAGCGTCTCCACAGCAATCGTCGGGGAGACAGGGAGGAGGGGGGCAGTGACGAAGGACGAGGTGTCATCATCATCATCATCACTGTCATCTTCTTCATCGGCGTTTGTGTTTTCTAGAAACTCCATGGAGGCTTCAAACAGAATGACTGCCGACACACACAGAGGAGTCATTATTACCATTACTGTTATTATATGACACACACACACTCTGGTTTTTGTCACATGTTGGGACAACACTATTTCTGTCATTTGTGGGGACCATTTTTATTTGTCACACCTTGTTTTAGTCACTTGTTTGGAACACTTTTTCTTTTTTGTCTTTTGTGGTGACCACTATATTTTTGTCACTTGAGAGGTCCGCACTTTTTTTGTGATTTGTGGAAACCACCATTCTTTTAGGTTTTTTTGGGGGTCTTTTGTGGGGACCACCACATATTTGTCACTTGTGGGGACCACACTTATTATTGGTTATACGTGCCTGAGAAAAATCAGGCAGAATTGTTGAAGATGACGTGTAACAACAGAAAGAACCCACGCACACACGTTTCTCTGATTGACAGCTGTCATGAGTTTGTGTTCTGGTTTGAACTAGAGATGTACCGATACCACTTTTTCCTTCCCGATACCGATTCCGATCCCTGAACCTTAGGTATCTGCCGATACTGAGTATCAGTCTGATACCAGCACGTAAAAAAAAAAAAGGGATATGAATTGTTGTACAGTACAGGCCAAAAGTTTGGACACACCTTCTCATTCAATGCGTTTTCTTTATTTTCATGACTATTTACATTGTAGATTCTCACTGAAGGCATCAAAACTATGAATGAACACATGTGGAGTTATGTACTTAACAAAAAAAGGTGAAATAACTGAAAACATGTTTTATATTCTAGTTTCTTCAAAATAGCCACCCTTTGCTCTGATTACTGCTTTGCACACTCTTGGCATTCTCTCCATGAGCTTCAAGAGGTAGTCACCTGAAATGGTTTTCCAACAGTCTTGAAGGAGTTCCCAGAGGTGTTTAGCACTTGTTGGCCCCTTTGCCTTCACTCTGCGGTCCAGCTCACCCCAAACCATCTCGATTGGGTTCAGGTCCGGTGACTGTGGAGGCCAGGTCATCTGCCGCAGCACTCCATCACTCTCCTTCTTGGTCAAATAGCCCTTACACAGCCTGGAGGTGTGTTTGGGGTCATTGTCCTGTTGAAAAATAAATGATCGTCCAACTAAACGCAAACCAGATGGGATGGCATGTCGCTGCAGGATGCTGTGGTAGCCATGCTGGTTCAGTGTGCCTTCAATTTTGAATAAATCCCCAACAGTGTCACCAGCAAAACACCCCCACACCATCACACCTCCTCCTCCATGCTTCACAGTGGGAACCAGGCATGTGGAATCCATCCGTTCACCTTTTCTGCGTCTCACAAAGACACGGCGGTTGGAACCAAAGATCTCAAATTTGGACTCAACAGACCAAAGCACAGATTTCCACTGATCTAATGTCCATTCCTTGTGTTTCTTGGCCCAAACAAATCTCTTCTGCTTGTTGCCTCTCCTTAGCAGTGGTTTCCTAGCAGCTATTTGACCATGAAGGCCTGATTGGCGCAGTCTCCTCTTAACAGTTGTTCTAGAGATGGGTCTGCTGCTAGAACTCTGTGTGGCATTCATCTGGTCTCTGATCTGAGCTGCTGTTAACTTGCCATTTCTGAGGCTGGTGACTCGGATGAACTTATCCTCAGAAGCAGAGGTGACTCTTGGTCTTCCTTTCCTGGGTCGGTCCTCATGTGTGCCAGTTTCGTTGTAGCGCTTGATGGTTTTTGCGACTCCACTTGGGGACACATTTAAAGTTTTTGCAATTTTCCGGACTGACTGACCTTCATTTCTTAAAGTAATGATGGCCACTCGTTTTTCTTTAGTTAGCTGATTGGTTCTTGCCATAATATGAATTTTAACAGTTGTCCAATAGGGCTGCCGGCTGTGTATTAACCTGACTTCTGCACAACACAATTGATGGTCCCAACCCCATTGATAAAGCAAGAAATTCCACTAATTAACCCTGATAAGGCACACCTGTGAAGTGGAGACCATTTCAGGTGACTACCTCTTGAAGCTCATCGAGAGAATGCCAAGAGTGTGCAAAGCAGTAATCAGAGCAAAGGGTGGCTATTTTGAAGAAACTAGAATATAAAACATGTTTTCAGTTATTTCACCTTTTTTTGTTAAGTACATAACTCCACATGTGTTCATTCATAGTTTTGATGCCTTCAGTGAGAATCTACGACACAGATCAAGACACAGGTTAAAGTGCAGCCACACAATTTGGCAAAAAAGACATTTTAAAGGCTACAGTAGAATGTTTTTTAAACTCCGCTCCGTTTCCATTTCATTTGCCTGTAGCGTGCGTATGCGTAATGACATGAGGCATTACGTGGTATCAGATTGGTCATAGGCTGTACTCGCCGATACCCGATACCGCATTTTAGGCAGTATCAGAGGCATTTCCGATACTGGTATCGGTATCAGTATAACTCTAGTTTGAACGCTGAACACATTGCCCAGATGGCTGATGGGAGTTGCAGTTTTAAACTCTTATATTTACATTTGATGATAACTTCAGACATGTGTGTTACTATATAGAAAATGATGCTGTAGAAGTTTGAAGTAGAAGACCTGTCTTGTTGTTCTGCTCTGGTTGTAATGTGACCATCGGATGTCTGAGGAGACAGAGACAAAAGAACTAAACCAGTGCTGGAGGAAGTAAAAGTAAAAGTACTAAAACCACACTATAAAAAATACTTCACAACAAGTAAAAATCCTGCATTCAAACCTTACTGAGGTAAAAAGTACAATATTTGCCTCTGAGATGGAGCGGCGGAGGACGTGGTGGCACACAGAAGTACTCACATACAGTAAAGGTACACTAAATGTAGTCCGGTACTTGAGTATATATACTTGGCGCTCACCTCTTCTTTGGCGTTTCAGCCTGCAGCAGCTGCTTCCTCTTACACGACCTCCTGCTGAAACACAGTCTGAGTGTAAATCCACATTCTCACTCTGAAATAATGAAATCATTATAATCACATGATGAAGAAATGTTTTTATATCTCACCCTGATCTGTAGTCCAGAGGACGCGGCGTCAGCTGACTGTGCGCTGAGGACGGAGACATCGGAGAGAACGAGGAAGAGGAGGAGAGAGGAGGTCTGAAGGAGCGAGGCGTGGAGGACAGAGGGAGGAGGGAGGAGAAGGAGAGGGAGGGCGAGGGAGATGGATGAGGGGAGGATTTGGCGAAGCGAGGGGAGGGGGAGGAGGAGGAGGAGGAAGAGGAGGAGGAGAGGGATGAAGGTCGGACCGTCCAAAACAAACAGCGATCCTCCTAAAAGAGACAGAACAACATAAACGTGTTAGAATGTTAGGGAGTTACTAAAGTGTGTGTGGGTGTGTGTGGCAGTCACCTCTCCTCTGCGGCTGTATGTAACCATGGTAACAGCTGCCTGGA
Source organism: Epinephelus lanceolatus (assembly GCF_041903045.1). Taxonomy (NCBI): domain Eukaryota; kingdom Metazoa; phylum Chordata; class Actinopteri; order Perciformes; family Serranidae; genus Epinephelus; species Epinephelus lanceolatus. The sequence goes on along the minus strand of NC_135755.1, from coordinate 3,201,466 downwards.
TACAGAAGCTGCGTCGCTCCCGGTAACAGAGTCTCTCCACCTCCCTCTGAAGCTCCGCCCCTCGCAGGAACCCCAGCTCACCTGTTCGCACAAACACAAACACTTAAAGAGAAACTACACTCTTATTTTTTAGCCAACACTGACAGATGTACGGACAGACAGACAGACAGACAGACAGACAGACGACCTCTCCTGTCCTTCATGTAGGTTTCCAAGGAGACGGGAGGAGGCGGGTAGATGAAGAATCCTCCAATCAGGGCCCTGCTCAGCACCTGTCCATCCTCCTGGCTCCTCAGCCACAGGAGGAAGTGTCGCACCGGCCGGAGCTTACGGTAACTCATCTCCGAGTGGTGGCCCAGCCCTGCCAATTGACAAATGAGGAGAGAGGACAGAATCCAGCTGACCAATGAATGAGAAGAAGTGTTGGCGGACAGGATCGCTGGCACTAACAAGACGTGTGCTGTTTCACTTTTCTGCTACCAAAGGGAGACATGGTAAGAAAACGCTGCATGAATATCAAACATTCTTACAGAGGTGTGTGTGGTGTGTTACCTGTGCAGTACACCTGTGTGTATGTTGTATTTGTCAGGTAGAAGCTGGCGTCTGTCTGATCAGCGGCTTTGATCACCTTCAGTCTGGTACAGACGACCACTGACACTGAAAACACACACAGATGAAAATCACTGACTTCTCACTATTTTCTTAAAAAACACAGAATGTGTGTTTTCTGACAAACTACTGCTGCAACTATATCAAGTGTGTCTGTGTGTGTGTGGGGGTGTGTGTGTGTGTCTCACATGGGTAGAGCTTGCGGTGGGACTCAGGTTGAGATGTGGAGAAGAGCTTCACCATTATTGGGTGATTGCTAGTCCCGTCCTCCAATCGCAGCCAACGATATTCCAAAAGCTCCGCCCCTCTGCCATCTACCAATGAAAACACAGACTGGAGCGTGACTTGTGTGTTTAAGTGAAACTGAAAGAAACAAAAAACTAAGGCATGAATGTTATCTATATGCAGTCACCATGGCAACCCTCACCCTTGCTCCTGATTCGCTGGGGTCGTCCTGAGAACGTCAGAAGGCCAATGACATCACACACTACGCCATGAGGACGCTCCAGGAGCTCCTTGCTGACAGACAGAGAGTCAGAGTGTGTTTGTATAAGTGTGTGTGTGTGTGTGTGTGTGTGTGTGTGTTTACCTGCTGTAGAAGCTGTAGGACGGAGCAGGTGGGAGATGTTCAGGTGAAACAGAGGATTCTGGGAGAACAGAGATGCGGGCAGCAGGATTCCTGCTGTTCACACTGATCTCTGGACACAAACAGAGACACGGCGAAGAAAAGAAACTTCAGGAGGACGCGGTCCCCGTAAGAATGGTGAGATAGGTTTGTGTGTGTGTGTACCTATATCATCTGACTCGGCCTGGTAATGCTGTTTGACTCGATAGCGTCTCAGGCTGATGATGTCACCAGGCTTCAGACAGCGATACCAGCTCACACACACACTGTTCCACAACACCACACACACACTTCCTGTCCTGTCACACACCTCCAACACCGCCTGGACAGACAGACAGAGAGAGAGAGACAGAGGGCAATGGAGTTAACATAGTCTGGTGTTCCACATGGTTCTATCTTTGGTCCTCCCTTATTTAATCCAGTGGTTCTCAAAGTCTTTCTGTCATGACCCCACAGTGTTTTTTCGGTTTGCTGTCACATCTCTTGACTCTGTGTTTGTGAAAACAAATATCTGAAGTAAAAGCTCTGTCACAACACGACTTTGTTCCGTTAATGAGTGAACAGAAATCCTGATGTTTTCTTACTGGTACACTGCAAATACCTGCATACCATGTACACTCTACTACTGAGAAGCAACACCTGTTTTTCTTTTCATCCCTGTGTCATAGCCATCTTTTCTGTAAACCTACAGACTGTCTGTGCTTTGTGAAAGCATGATTTGTTTACTGTTTCACTATAAAAAAGATTTTGACATAAATACATTATTTATGCTGTGTTCACACCAAATGTGATGCAGAATTTTTCATCACGTTACTCACACAAGTTTGAACGCTAGAATATTCTGTGTTGACTTCATACACGTGAATAACTCATGTCATATGTGCTTGAAATTGCTAAATCGATGAATGAACTTCCGCCGGTGCGTCCTCTGTGTCATATGTCCCTGGAGGACTCCAGATACTTGGCTATCATTGCTGAAGTTCAGATTTTTCAACTCTCGCAAATAAGCGCACCACACGAAATCACACTACTTGCGTGGTTTGCATCAAGTCCATTGCGTCCATCGCACTGCCCGCTGGGGATTCGTGTCTAATCGTGTCTTTACGTTGACTTTACATGTAATTCACTGCCCTGAATTTGGTTTATTCGCGCCCGGTGTGAACACAACATTAAACATAACATTTTCCCCTGGTCACGTGCGCCCCAGTTTGAGAAATGCTGATTTCATCTAAGGGCTCATTTAAGCTCAACATATATCAACATGGACGGAGCCTTCTGTTCGTACTCTGCCTTCATTTTTTCAGTATTTGTGCAAGTGTTCTGAGAGCTCATTAATACAGGTGAAACTGAGCAGTACCACCAGAGATGGTGGAGGCAGTGTAGTGTAGTTCAAGCGAGATACGACTGTAGGCACAGACAAAGACATTTTAAAAATAGTGGAACGAATTGAATCAGTAACACAGTGAAAAGAATTCTTCATTCACATATTGCGATGTGACCTCACAGACCACCGCCATCTACAACACTGCCTCTGTTTAAAGGTACGTTATTACGACCTCCTCCACTGTCACCTCATTTGATGCTGTGTGAAGTGACCTGAAACTCTGTTTGTGGACGAGAGGCCAAAACATAAAAGAAAATATCTGTTTGCAAAGACATCTGACGAGAGACAGTGTGTGTGTTCACTGACCTTATATGGACACTCACAGTTCCGGTCTGTTTTCCCATAATACATCAGGTGTGACTTGTTGATGATGCGTACGATCAGTTGATGCTGGACAGCGCCCCTGGAAACGCCCCGGCGACCGATCAGGAAGGAGTCACGCAGTTCTGACACGGTCACAGCAGGACGTTGAACTGTTGACACACACACTTCTTTTACCCTTTAAATTTAATATATACATATATATAAATATATATATATATATATATATATATATATATATATATATATATATATATATATATTTCCTCCCCATAAATTATAGTAGCACATTTTAAGACTTCAGTGGACAAACATTCAAATGTAAAAAAATCAGACTTAATCTGATTAATATTCAAGCGTAATGATCGACAGTATCTCTACCCTCCTCCTCCTCTTCATCTCCATCCTCTTCCTCAATGGGCGGGGCTTCTCTCCACACCTCCCCGCTGTAGTCCACACTGTTCCACAGAGGGAGGAACACGCTCCTATTGGCTCTCAGAGGAACCAAAGAACCTGTGGGATCAATCAGCCGATCAGAATCATCATCACGCTGCAGAACATACCTGCGACTCATCGGGGGTTCGAGCCTGCAGAGCTGAAACCTTGTTGGTTTTGCTTGGACTTCTTTTTTTATTCAGCAATGTTTTTGTGAGTTGGTTCATCGTAGACACATTAAATCTTCACCAGTTCTTGGAAGTTGTGTACAAATGCTACTCAAGAAATATGACGCTAATTGGCCAGATGAGGGCGCTATAATTAAGGCCCACACATTCAATTTTTGAAAGGTCATACCCCTCACACTGTAAAGACCCTGACACACCAAGCCGACCATCCAAAGTCAGGCCGTCAGGGAGCGTCTGTCGCCCTAGTTTTTGCAGCGTGTCCCACACTGTCGGCGGCTTTTTGGCCGATTGAGCATGTTGAATCGGTGGTGGAGCTTGTTGGTGAGAGAGATCACTCTGATTGGCTGTTCAGGTTTTATTTCCTCGCCCCTGTAGCAAGTGAATCTGCCTGTAGTGAAACCGGGGCTAACCGGTGCTTCCTCCTCAGGCTCCACTTCACTCAGCTGCCCGTTGAGTCAATCATTGCAAAACTTACAGGAAATGTCTAAGAGGGTAGAAAGTGGCGCCAAAATGCATAGCATAAATTGGACTTTAAATCAGAAATTGTTTGTCCAATCATTACAAAACTTGTAGGGTATGTTAAACAATATGCCCATTTCCACTGAAGAAGTTCCTGGTACTATTTGGGGGGCAGGAACTTTACAGGAACGTCCTCTCACTCGGCCCTCAACCGCCGTGTCTCCACTGTGCGGCGGAGTAGGAGGAAGGTTGCTGTAAAGTTACCGGGCTCTGGATGTGACGTAATCGTTGCGCGACCATTTTGACCGGGGCGACAGTGGTCTGATCCCCGCCTCCTCCAGTCTTCACGTCAAAGTATCCTTGGGCAAGATACTGAACCCCAAGTTGCTCCCAATGGCTGTTCCATCGGTGTGTGAGTGCAAGTGAATGGTTACTGAGCAGCAGGTGGCACCTTGTATGGTAGCCACGACCACCAGTGTGTGAATGGGTGAATGTGACATGTAAACTGTCATGATCCTACCCAGCTTCTTAAAGGTCAGGCTCATCGTCATGGTTCTTATATTGTCTCTGTTCACATATTCATCTGGATTTTGACAACAGTCTCGTCTCACCTGCAGGTTCTGACAATCCAAACCAGGGCAGAGAGTCCTGGTCCACGTCAAACCTCCTGACTCCATCTTCCTCCTCATCATCGTCACCTGCAGCTCCATCTTTGACCTCCACGCTCACCAGTCTGTAGCTGTAGGAGCAGAAACATTTAACCCGACTGATGACATCACAGCGACATAGTCCACCTGTCCTCACTCACCTGTCTCTGTCTCCAGAGGCCCCAGGGCATTCTGGGAGCTGAGCTGTCATGGCGGGGGCGAAGGCGGCGTTTCGTAGCATCGACCCTGGCTGCAGGACGTTCCTCTCGACCAGCCGGTTCAGACCAGGATCCAGAGTCACACGAAGCCTGCAGTCTCCGTCTGTCAGTGTGATGTCATACAGGTCATCACCTGCTGGAGTCAACACACCAGTACACACCAACACAAACCAGTAAGACCAGTAGGCTCAGCTGCAGCAGAGGACATGTTAGAATTTCTGGAAACAGTTACAGGAAACAAAGTGTTGACCTTCCTGTTTTATACTGGTTCATGACCTGGGATGTTTTCTTTGTCCTGTTTGTTTGTTTGTACTTTTTGTATTGTTTTTCCTGTTTGTTTGTTTTTCCTGTTTTGTTTGTTAATTTGTCCTGATTGTTTGTTTTGTTTTTTCTTTGTTTGTTGTTTATCCCGTTTGTTTAGTTTAACCTGTTTTGTTTGTCCCGTTTGTATTTTTTGCTCGAACTGTTTTCTTTTTTGTTGGCCTGTTTATTTTGTTTGTCCTCTTTTGTGTTGTTTACACTGTTTTGTTTGTGTTGTTTGCCCTGATTGTTTTGTTATTTTTACCTGTTTTTTTGTTTGAATTGTTTACTGTTTCGTTTGTGTTGTTTGTTTTATTGGTAGTGATTTGTTTGTTGGCTTCTTTTGTTTGTCCTATTTTGTTTGTGTTGTTTACCCTGTTTTGTTTGTGTTGTTTGTTTTCTTTTGTTTATACTGTTCTGATTTTTTACCTGTCTGTTTGTTTTGTTTGTGTATTTTGTTTGTTTTGTCCTGTTTGTACTATTTTCTTTTGTTTGTCCGGATGGGTTTGTTTGTTCAGTTTGCCCTGTTTGTTTGTCCTATTTGTTTGTTTTGTTTGTACTGTTCTGTTTTTTTAACCTGTTTGTTTTGTTTGTGTTGTTTTGTTTCTGTTGCTTATTATTTTGTTTGTGTTGTTTATCCTGTTTAGTGTTTCCAGTTTGTTTTGTTTGTACTCAGTTGTTTGTCAAATGTGGGATCAACAAAGGTGTATCTTATCTTACTATTGTTTCGTTTGACCTGTTTGTTTATTTTGTTTCTCCTGTTTTATTCTGTTTGCCCAGTTTTGTTTGTGGTTTATTTGTTTTGTTAGTCCTGTTTTGTTTTGTCTGTGTTGTTGCTGTGTTTTGTTTGTCTGTCTTGTCCTGCAGTGTCTGACCATTGAGGACAGCCTGGGGGAAGTAGACGGAGGATCCCTGGTCTCTGCTGTACCGCTGCACGTCCACCACACACAGGAACTCCCTGCAGACAGCAGGAGAGGACGAGGACGAGGATGCCTGAGAGACAAACAAATGGGAAAAACAAACAAACAAACAAACAAAATAAAACCTAGAGATTAATCAGTAAAACTGAACCTGTGACATCATCACCTGCGGACACCCTGAAGAACATTAGTAGGAAACACTGGCGGTATCAATGTGAGTCAGTAAACGATTTAAGTTTTTCACAATAAAAGCTTCCAGCACAAAAACTAACAAAGAGTCAGAAACATGATAGAAAACAGAATAAACAGAAACAGAGCGAGTCAGAGGAATATAAGAGACGCATGTTATTGTTTGTGGCCGGTTTATGACAAAACGAAGAGTTCATATTCTGTAATCACAAATGTTAGATTTCAGTGAGACTGTTTCTGATATTTAACTGAACTAAATACAAGATAAATAAATAAAAAGATAAATATCCACCGGGTTAGACACTCAGACAAACAACATTCAGAGCAGATACAGAAAATATAACTGAACTGTGAATACATCAGATGTAACAACATGTTTGTTGGTTTTAGTGATGACGATTAATGAACAAAATAACATAATTAATAACAACCTTCATTTAACTGATGAAGCTGAGTGGCAGAGAGGTGACAGGCAGCTGAACCGCGCGCTCTCTGACTCGGACCAAACTCCATTTAAACTTTAGGTAATTTAAATCGGTCGGATTTACCGGCTCACAGAAACACATCTACAACACAGCTGGGCAGCTCTCTAGATCTTAAGCGTCTTGTGAAAAAATCGGCATATCCATAACTCACTCAACGGGAGTTTTTAGACATGAAATGTGGATTTTAAGTGACTCTCACTGCAGCAGACTGAGAGGGGAAACAGGCGCGTTCTTGAGATCCCGCGTTTTATTGTTAAGATGAAAGCAAACGGATCGTTTGCACGAAACCGGAAACTCCTCATTCAGAGAACATTAAGAGTCTAGTTGACGTGTTTTTGCTCCTGAGGAAAGCGACGTTAAATCGGTTGATATTTGAACGGAGTCTGGTTGATGTTGAGTCCGAGCTCAGAGGAGGGGTGGAGACGGAAGCACGCGCCAAACGCAACAGCGATAGATCAGTAAAACGATGATGATGATGAGGATGATGATGGTGGTGGTGGTTCAGACCTTGTTTGGGCCGGATCTGGACCGGGTCAGAGTTCTGTGGAAGACGCAGTCAGGAGCCGCCATGTTGGATAGGCAGCACAATCAATAACAGTGCGGTGCATTGTGGGACACAGACACAAAGCTTCCTGTAATGACTCCATGGTGACGTTTCATGTAGCGTGTTGCAGCTGTAACAGATAAATCTTATTAAAAAACTCAGATTTACTTTTCACGGTTTATCATAAATACTGAATTAAATTCAGAGAAGAGTTTCTGATTGGTTCACTGGATGTTCAGTCCCATGAGGCGTGAATGAATATGTAATAGTTTAAAAAAAAGGTAATATATTAATCAGCAATAAGCTAAAATCCTGTTGAAGTTAAAAAGCTCATATAGGTAAAAGAAACAATTCATAAAAAAGAAGGGCTGAGATGTGATTAAAAAGACCATAAAGTCACTATAAATATGAGTTAAAAAACAGTAAATGTGAAGAGTTAAAAAAACGGTTTAAAACTGTAAACTCATCAGATGTTTAAGAAGGGGTTAAAATATTACATAATCTCTTATTCATTTCATTGTTGGTTTTATTTGTTACAGTTAAAAACTAAACTATAATAATCTCTGTCTTCCTCTGGGATCGATTATTTTTGTCTGCGCCCTCATACAAGAGATATCGCGCGCAATGTTTGCCTCACTTCACTAAAGCTCTGGTTGAGGAAACACTGCATCACTTGTGTGATCATTTATCCCTGTTTTCCAGAGTGCAACAAATACGCTTTTACTGTCATCATACACTAAAAGAAATGAAATAACTCAGAATAAATCATTTCATTTTATTTCATTTTACACAATTTATTCACAAACACAGATAATAAAAATGCAGTTAATCAGAAATAATGGAGATGGGACACCTTGATGAGCTGTTATCAACACATTGTCTAGCTATAAGAAAGAAAGTGCAGGTAATATACAGTAACATTTATAACCTACACAACTTCTAAGACCAAACAAAAACCGGTACATAAGAGTGACATGACACGGTCATGAACTTGTCATGAACATTATGAACTTGTCATAAATGTTTATGACTGCTGTCATTAAGTGTCATTCGGTTTTTGTAATGACAAGTTGACATTGTTTGGGTTGTCTTGATTATGACAACTTGACATTAATCAAAGTGACATTACCAGAAGATATGGCAGTAAGATATGCCACTGTTGGTAACTGTTTAATAGAAGGAGCAGTAATGTCCCTGTAGAGCGGGAGGGAGGGTTGGTTGGTGGATGTGTCCAACAAACCCTGGACTTTCACCCAGGAGGCCTCTACAAATGTAGAGTCAAACCATGTTGCACAAGGAAATAACTGAGATGTTTTACCAACGTTGAAGTTTATGTTGAAAAAGACTGTGCATCTCATGAGCACAAAATGTACATTTCCTGTTTAAAAGGAAGTGTATTTAGAAAAGACATTTGCCTTTAATGGACAGGACAGAGTGAAGAGTGTGAGGTGGGGAGAGAGAGTGCAGCAAAGGGTTGCAAGCCGGGGTCAAACTCGCAACCGCTGCAGCAAGGCATCACCTCTATACATGGGGCGCCGGCACTATCCACTAAGATACCAACACCCCAAACCATAGGATGAACCTCACCTCCAGAAACAACATCAGGGAGGCAGAGTAGTGATGGAGAAGAGGAGTGGTGTGGAGCTGAGCTGACCTGTCTTCACCTCAGCTGGTGCCATCTTTAATGAATCTGCATCTCTTTGCTTCGACTAGAATCTTTACTCTCAGTCTGAACAAACCTCAACAGATTCAAAAACCTCCTCTCATCCATCGGTCTGATCTGATCAGATATGATCAACTATCCACTCCACAACTCAAACTGTCACTGAGGAACAAAAGAAATCATAAAGAGTTCCGCCCGCGCTGCGTTCACAGACCCTTAAAAACCTCTGAATTTTAGAGAGGGGACACAGACTGAAAAAAGGGACAAACAACATTTTAAAAAAAAATGCATTTATTGATTTATTACAACAAATACTCAGGAAACACGTGATCTAAACAGTCAAAACACATGATAACCTTCTCCTGTCAGTTTCATCAGAAGCTGACTGTAACTGGCAGAATTTAATATTCAGTATCTCTACAAATAAAACAGAAGGCAAACACTTGGATTTACCGCTCTGCAGATTTAATAAACACTGATCCCTAAACAATATGACACTTTTAATATTCCAGTAACCATCCATGGTCACTAGATGGCAGTGTGGTCACATGGTAAACCAAAGGTTAAAAGTGTAAATTAAAAACTTCCTGTGTTTCAGTCACGTAAAAGTGGGTGTTCGCTTAAGTTTAAAAAAAATGTGCTAATTAACGCACGCTGAATTACTGCCTGATTTAATGATTATTTCATATTAATTCAGACTTAGTTACGAAGAAATAACACCAGTGTGGAAATACACTCAAGACTGCAGCTCCAATGTGGGGAGGTAGCAGAGGTCTAACAAATCTTAAAAACACAACACAGCAGTCTGAAGTTCTCACACATTTTTGCCAATTAATTCCTAAAACTTTTTCCATAAAATTTTCCCCCATTTGCCTGGACACGTCCCTGACAGCAGGTGTTTGAAATAGAGCACTTTTCCAAATGTGGCGAGGTATCCAAACTTTGTTTCACTCCAACTAAATTCAGGGTTCCCACACATTTTCAGCAACAAAAAAAAAATTAAAAACTTTTCCATGGTTTTTCAAGGACTCAAAACAAAACCATTTACAACACATAACACAAACAGAACTGTATAACGCACTTCTCAAGAAGTTAACTACTGTATGAAAATTAAGCAGTAACCTTTTGCAAGACCTGATAGTCTGTTATGTTCACTTCAAATACTTCAAAGTATGGACAGACTCAATACAACGTCCTTCAGAAGGAAAAAACAGGCCTTCCAATCACACATAATTTCAGCTTGCCCGGATATATGGAGGGAGACAAAACGCAGTGAGAAAATGAAAAAACTTACACGATGGTTTACAAAACATCACACATTGATGCATATTAGAGCTACGTAACAACAAAATAAATAAATATATTAAAAAATTCAGCATTTTGTTACATTACTTGAAACTTTATCTGCCAAAGATTACTGTACACACAACAAAATTCCATCACTTATCCAAAACTTGAAATGATTTTTATTAATACCATGACATTTCCGGGCCTGGAGAAAGAGACTGTGAATTCAATGACTTTCCAGGTTTTGTCACTTTGGCCACTATTCTGCTCTGCACAAAAAACATACATTTTTTTTTAGCACAGTCATGGTCTTCCTCCTCCTTGGGACATGTTTTATATTAGTCATTTGAAAGCCATATTTTATTAAATGCTAGAGGCGGGCATCATGACAGGCCCCAGAATACGATAATATCACAATATCATAAGTCATGATACACCGATATTGTCACCTTTTTCCATCAACAAATTATGTTCCCAAAGGGAAACTTTGTCAAAATTTGTATATCTAATAAGGTTTTAGTCTGTTCATCTCGCCAGAATCATTGGATCAGTCCAACCATCAATCATTCAGTGGAAACAGGTTTTTCAAACTCATAACTTAATTTCATGACTGCAGAACTACAGAAATATTCAAAACAACACGGTGTGACCATGGCGATGGATGTTGAGGCTGGTCCGAGGCACAAACATTGGTCGCAGCTGTAGGGTTTCTCTCCAATATGAGTACATTGGTGGACTTCTAGGATACTTTGGCAGGTGAAAGCTTTCCCACACTAGTCGCAGCTGTGCTGTTTCTCTCTAGTGTGAACACGTCGGTGCATCCGAAGTTCACTTGATGTGGTGAAAGTTTTCCCACATTCATCACACCAGTACGGTTTCTCTCCAGTGTGAGTACGTCGATGGACCTCTAAGGCATTTCCCCGGGCAAATGTTTTCCCACAGAGGTCACACCAGTACGGTTTCTCTCCAGAGTGAACGCGTTGGTGACGAGTCAGTGCGTTACGCCTAATGAAAGCCATTCCACATTCAACACAGCTGTGCCGTTTCTCTCCTGTGTGTATGCGTTCATGGACTCTCAAGCTACCTTGAGTAGCGAAAACTTTCCCACACTGGTCACAGCTGAATGGTTTCTCTCCAGTGTGTACACGTTGATGGGCAAAGAAGTGATTCCTGTGTAGGAAAGCCGCTCCACATTGGTCACAGCTATATGGTTTGGCTCCAGTGTGAATGCCATAGTGGATTTTTAAGGTACCAGCTCTGGCAAAACTTTTCCCACACAGGTCACACTTGTATGGTTTCTCTCCAGTGTGAACACTCTGATGATTATTCAGGTGATACCTGCGTTTGAATGTTTTCCCACATTGGTCACACCTGTGTAGTTTCTCTCCAGTGTGAGCTCTCTGATGATTTTGGAGTTCCTCACTTGCTCTCTGTCTCTGTAGCAACAGACAAACAGAGAGAGTCAGTGAGATGTCACAGTGGAATGAGGTATCTAAAACCATAAATAACATTTAGAGAATGTCTGTTGATCATGGCAACAAACACAAACAGAACTCAGATCAGTGTCAGAGTCTTCATCTCCACCCTGAACTGAACTGCTGTGGGTCCTCATGTGCTGAAACTATTTACGCCAGTTTACAGGACTGTGGGGACTCCAGGAAGCTAATGAAGCCATTATCCACGTTACAGTTTTAACTAACAACAACCTTTTGTTCATTTGTCCCCATGGATAAGTGAAGCTTGTGCTAAAGTATTGACAAGCATAGTCTTGAGAAGCTCTGACTTTACAGGTGTTAGCTTACTTGTTTATGTTTTGGTGTAATTTATTATCATGCTGCAGCAGCCGCTCCTCCTGCCGCCACAAGGAAAAAGTCAATACTTTATCAGTACACCTGATCAGCAACACAGAAACATGGAGAAAATATTTAAATCTCAACTCAACTCAAACTTTATTTATAGTGCTGTACAGATTAAAAACAGCACAGATGATAAAAGTGACCCATACAATGCAGGAATTACAATAAATAAAATAAATACTAAAATACATAAACACAGTGCTATAAAATAGAATAAAATAAAATAGAATAAAATAAATTAAAATTTTGCCAGAAGTCCATTTAAACTCGATTAAAAGCCAGGGAGAAGAGGTGCGTCTTTAGGGAGGATTTAAAAACCTCAATCGATCCCGCAGAGCGGATGTGCCAGAGCAGGTTGTTCCAGAGCCTAGGGGCCGCCGCCACAAAGGCTCGGTCACCTTTGGTTTTTAGCCTCATTTTGGGGGTGACCAGTAGCAGCTGATTAGAAGATCTCAATGTTCTGGCAGAGGAGTGGATACGGAGAAGCTCAGTCAAGTACTGGGGGGCTAGGCCATTGAGAGCTTTAAAAACAAACAATAAAATTTTAAATCTATTCTAAAAGCAACCGGGAGCCAGTGCAGCGAAGTTAGGACAGGGGTTATGTGATCACGCTTGCGTTTGCCAGCGAGGAGACGGGCAGCTTTACTAAAAACTACAGTATATTTTTAACATCACAATTAACAAGTCATGTGGAAAGCAGGCGAAACGACACACACTAAACAGGGAACCAGAGTGCCCCCCTACAGAGGCTGAGCCCCCAGTGTCCTCAGACCCTGGACACGCCCCTGTTAGAGTCTGTAAATTAATAACTGACTCTCTCAGAAGGTAAATATATTTATTTTGTAGTTTAATTACATGTAACCAGTCATTCCTCAGCACTGTAACTACATAATAAAGAAAGAAATAATCGCAAACAAGCCTGTTGTTCGTTCTGCAAGCTCTCGCGAGATCACGAAATGCGCCGCGCGGGAAAATCTCCATGAAGAAACCACACAGAGCCGTCAGTGTTATGTGTACAAAACATGAGCTGATAAAAGCTCCACTATAACTGGACACCCAGAGACAACAACCTGTCCTTCATCACCATCTGTCTCTGTCCGTCAAACCGGAAGTCCACTGTCCCTGAATCCCAGCAGACAGAACAACCCGGAGCACTGACCGCAGACTGGAAACCAGTACAGGAGGAGAACAAAATGGCCGCCACGAGGCTCAGAGTGAACCAGAGAATGAGCGGATGATCCACGGAGCCTCGAGACTCTTCCTCGTGTCTTTAGTGTGGCTGCTGTCAAGCCCTTTTTATCCATGACGTCATCAACACTCACCTCAACATCGCTGCTATCAGAGGACGAGCCTGCTGCTTGTCTTCTCCGGACCTTGTTGCTCCGGTGCTCCGGGTTCTGCTTGTCCTCCTCCATTCCGCTCCTCTACTGCTCCTCCTGCTCCTCCTCTCTCATGGACTCTGATGTCCTGGCCTGAGTCGTAAGGAGCCTTCCTGTTATAAGCCCCGCCCCTCTTAGTTACTGTTGCTAAGGAAGAAGATTTCCCGCCAGGAAGTAATGAGTTCTCTTCAAGTTGCTTGAATAGAAAAGTTGAATGGGGGATCTATAGAACTTTAGGGACTGTTCTTTATTTATCAGAGGAAGGGGTGACTGGGTGCAACTTTTTTTTTTTACCCTCCCTGAAGCTCCAAATATTTTTCCTCGAGCCTCCCTGAGTTACTGGGGGAAAATCCACCAACCTCCCTCCACCATATAATAGATTTTTATAACTTAGCTTTTGATGTCTGAAAGTTAAAAGTTGAAGACAGAAACCTGGAGTTGAAAAAAAGCCTCAGTTTAATTAACAGTTCGTACAAACAGTTTATTCAATATCACTATTTCAAGCTCACATTTATTTATTTAAATGTTTTTACAGAAGCATTTGTCACACGTGATGCGTCCAATTACAGTCGGAAATTTGAAAATCTAACAATGATTTCTGTTTTTACAGTTTCTGGCTGATAAATGGTGTCATTCTGGTGAATACTGTGTTTTTGATTTTGTTTTGCTTTCACAAAACTTTGTTTTCTTTACTACACGATCACGTTTTGGCACCCTGTACCATGTCATTTTTGGGCATACTACACTGTGACTTTTTTGTCATATTATACAAAGATTGTTTTTTTTACATACTATACTATGTCTTTTTTTAGCATGCTGTACTTAAACATTTTTGGCATACTAAGATTTTTTTTGCCGTATACTTTGACTTTTTTCTTACATATTATTTTATGATGTTTCTTTGCCATTCTATACTATGTCATTTTTTTCTTAGCATGATGCACTTTGACATTTTCGGCACACTATACAATGACATTTTTCCCGCCATACTACACTGTGTGTTCTCACACACACATTCTTATACTAACTGATTAACATGCTCATATACTCCACATTTAATAATGACCTCATGTACTCAGTCACTCACCTATAATCCTTTCTATTAGGGATATCCCATAATATTGGCACATCATCAGTATTGACCGATATCTTTAAAATGAACCAGAATCAGCCAACATGCTTTTTCTTATTCTGCACAATGAATATTACATTAAAGTATTGTATTTTGTGTCTCCATCTGCTGGTGGGCCATCATGATAAGAGTATACATGCTTAATATGATGTTTATTCCACTACAGAAGAGACCTGATGATCCCCTAAAATAAGTGGGGAAAAAGTGGATACCATATATTTCCAAATAGCCGCCGGGCACCTAATAGCTACAGGGGGTTTGACCCCATTTTGCGTATTAAACACTGGGGCAATTATTTCCTCATTCATTGCCTCGTTGCATTTGAGGGACTGTTTGCGCTTTTACGCACGGATCGGTGGTGAAGTGGTACACATGACTCGTGCTACAGACGGACGGACAGCCACGTATCTAAAACAGGTAATACATCTGGCTACATCTTTCCCACATCAAATATCCGATTTGATGGCCCGGTACTCATTGTAGCCCACTCTTATAAGACCCAATAATAATAATAATAATAATAATAATAATAATAATAAGTTACTGTGGACCTATATGCCATGCCTTTACCAGAGGAGTTTGCTGAAAAACAGGTAATGTTAGCCTGAATTACTCGCATGCGTCCCCGATGAAAATCTCTGACATGCATGAGGAATACAGCTTCTACAGGCTCGCCATAGCTTACTGTCAGGACTCAGGGATCAGAATTCGGGATGGCGGACAGTCAGAATGGCGATATTTCGGTGTGGCGGCCTGTAACTGTTGGTTAAATGGCCCGTTCGGTTGGTATTCGGATAACTGGGGCTTTACTGGTATAATGCAATAGCACCACCCAGCGGTGAAATCCATGTACACGTGTACACAAAAAAAATGACCCACTCAAAACGTTTAGAGATTTTTCTACATGAACTCACCCCTACATTATACAGTATTTTTGCACTAAAAAACATACTGGACAGGAACTGTAACCAAATAATGGCCTGGTGCAGGTCCGTGCAAAAAAAATAAAAATTAAAGCCTTGAGCAAATAGCCGCCAGGTTCTTTTAAATGCCTGGGTTCAAAATCGATTTTGTGAAATAAATGCCCGGGTTACTATTTGGAAAAATACGGTATATCGATATTGGTATTGGCCAAATAAGCTGTTTTATATTGGCATGTTGGATATTGGCAAAAAATCCAATATGGTGTATCCCTACTTTTTATTTTATATACAATAAATTATTCATTTTATCATCATATGGTCTGATGTAATCTTTTTTTTTTTAACTTTGATTCTTTTTATCGTATCCACACATAATCATCTCTTCCACATTATATTTGTTGAAGTTGTCAGATAACCAGATAAAACCTTAACCTCTGTTTCTGTCTGAGCCAACGAGACAAACTTTCATGTGTTTGCTGCCGTGTCAGCCACGGTCCAGAGAGACGACAATGATCTGTCACCCACCCCCAAAAAAGCCTCTCAGAATCTGGAGAGTTCACACAAGTCGCCTAAACTGATGTGACAAAAAACATCTGCTGAAAAAAGCGAGGTGTTTGCACTCCTGAATTCAGCACCAAAAAGTGTCAGTGAAACTGTGGAGCTGATCCTGAGCAGCGTCTGAGCTTTAGTAGTGAGACTGTGACAGGTGCAAAGACAAACACCAGGAACCAAAAATGGTTTGATCGACCCTATCCCTCCCACCTTTCCCGCTGCCTTCCAGAGTGGGTGATATGCAGTAGTGGTGTAAGTACCTGGCTTAAACCAGGATATGTGGCACATTTCCTAACTCCTACCACTCAATACCAACACATTACTATCATTACCAGTCCTCATTTTTGCTGCATTTCATCGTAGGTCACTGTTTATGTTGTTAGGTAGGAGTTAGCTAATGTTTTTTTCTAGCTAGGAAACGTTACAGGTGGTCAGTACCACTGTCCTCTGTTTGAATTGGAATGAGAGAAGCTAGCTGTTGTGTCATGTGCATGTGTTAATATTAAAGCCAAGGTGCTACTGACTAGCTAACTGAGTGGATGCCCATTAACATTATGACTCCTATTGTGTGTATTTATTATTATTATTATTTTGTAGATTTCAAGCACTTTTCTTTTTTGAAGTGTATTTTTATTTATGTATTTGTATATGTATGTATTATATAATACAAACAAGAAAAAAAAGGCAGAGACAAACATTGAAAAAGTCAATTACTGTTAATGTTACATGTTGTACATTGCATTTCAAATAGAAGTCCAAAAAATAAGCCCAAGGTCCATTTTTGGTATGTTTGGTACTCACTATAGGGGGCTGGTTTACTCCAGAAACATACATACTGTTTATGTGTATGTTGAGGAGCTGCTGTATCAAAATGAGTTATCCTCCCCCAGAAATTAGGGTTACCATATGTTTCTTTTATGATTCCAATCCATTCCTCTTTTGCTGTAGCTCAGTATTTAAATAACCTTTATCAGATTTGATGGTTTAGTCACAGACTTTCCCAAAAAGTGTTGTGCTTTACTTTCACAAATGTGGGAATGACATTGCGTTACAATGTACAGAACAGTGAAATTTATTTTGCCTGGCCGGGCAGCTCTCTGGGTGCTCAGCACCCCTAAACCTCTGATCCTAGAATCGCCCCTGAGCCAGACTAACGGTGCGTCAACAGACCATGATGGATCAGACCTGGAGCACCTCGCCATGACAACACAAACAGAGCCCCCTTCTGGAGGCAGGCTAGAGAAGGAAGCTGCACACGGGACCAAAAATCAGTCAAGTCACTAAACATTTCATTCAGCATGTTGAGCCAGCGTCTGAGACTGCAGAGCCTGTCTGTGACAGAGATCTCAGGCTGATGCAAATACTTTGATCACAGTCATGGTAAGAGGCATCAATATCAGTTTTCAAATGCTTATTTGGTCAATCAGCCTATATATATCTAAATGGACTTGACTCATGGGGCTCGTAGGGCACAGTCCCAAAGATCAACATGGAGTCACCATCCTGTGGGCTCACCAGTCGCAGAGATACGCTTCAGGGTCGGGTGCATTGTGAGCCGCAACATTGCCCCGGACAGTTGCATGATTGATTGTGAAAAGTTTGTGGTCAGCTCTCACACATGGGAGTCCTACAGGGAGGAATCTGGTGGTCCAACATAGGGTTACAGTTGAAATAAAAAACAGATAAAAATAATCAAAGACAAAAGTAAGATATCAACACAGCTATCAGGGCATGGGGAGGAAGCAGTAGGAAGATGTTTGCCTGGCCCTGAAAATGTCCAAAACAATGCAGGGTAAACACATTTGTGGGCTTTAATGTCACTACCAACACTGGTCACATCAGGACGGGTTCTCTCTGGTGTGAACACGGTGGTGGATTTTTAGGTCATACCGTTCGATAACAGCTTTCTCACACTAGTCACAGCTGTACGGGTTCTCTCCTGCATGCCGGCATTGGTGGGCTCTCAAATGACTGCACCAGGCAAATAATCTTCCACATTGTTCACACCAGTACGGTTTCTCTCCTGTGTGAATACGCTGGTGGCTTTTTAAGGCCCCTGACAGTGCAAAAGCTTTGCCACATTGATCACAGCTGTACGGTTTCTCTCCTGTATGAATACGTTTGTGGCTTCTTAAGGCCCCTGAATGTCCAAAGGCTTTGCCACATTGATCACAGCTGTACGGTTTCTCTCCTGTGTGAATACGTTGGTGTTTTTTTAAGACCCCTGAATCTCCAAAGGCTTTGCCACATTGATCACAGCTGTACGGTTTCTCTCCTGTGTGAATACGTTGGTGGTTTTTTAAGGCCCCTGACAGTGCAAAGGCTTTACCACATAGATCACACCTGTATCGTTTCTCTCCTGTGTGAATATATTTATGAGATATTAGCGTTCTGATGTGGGCAAACTTTTTCCCACATTGGTTGCACCCGTATGGCTTCTCTCCTGTGTGACTGCGTTGATGGGCTTTCAAGTTCTCTGATCGTGTGAAAGTTTTGCCACATTGATCACAGCTGTATGGTTTCTCTCCTGTGTGACTGCGTTGATGGGCTTTCAAGTTCTCTGATCGTGTGAAAGTTTTGCCGCATTGATCACAGCTGTATGGTTTCTCTCCTATGTGACTGCGTTGATGGGCTTTCAAGTTCTCTGATCGTGTGAAAGCTTTGCCACATTGATCACAGCTGTATGGTTTCTCTCCTGTGTGACTGCGTTGATGGGCTTTCAAGCTACCTGAGCATGTGTAAGCTTTGCCACATTGATCACAGCTGTATGGTTTCTCTCCTGTGTGACTGCGTTGATGGGTTTTCAAGACATCTGACCTTGTAAAAGCTTTGCCACACTGATCACAGCTGTACGGTTTCTTTCCTGTGTGAACTCTTTGGTGAGTTTCAAGGGACGTGCGTTGCAACTTCTCTGCAGTGTGAACACGGTGGTGATTTTTTAAGCTATGTTGGTTGCAGCTGTATGGTTTCTCTCCAGCTTGACCTCTTTGATGAATCTTTAAAGATCCAGATGTTGTGAAGGATTTGTCACGGTGGTGACATATAAGTTCCTCTCTTCCTCTCTGTTCCTATAGCAACAAACAGAAAAAGAGTTCATGAGTTGTCACGGTGCAGCGAGCCAACTAAAACCATAAATAACATTTAAAGCATGTCTGCCAAACATAACCCACAATGTCTGACTAATGCATTACCACCAACAAATGTTATGATAAATAACTTACAGAATAGTTTTTATTTAGGTTTTGACTTTTTGATAGGAATTGATACCAATACTACTTATCAATGCGACTCTCACTGATACTTCTCTCCATAATTTAGTGGTTTAGTGGTTTTGGGTTGGACCTGAGATTCTTGACTTGTGCTCATGTCTCCCCCATGACTGTACAGGCTAACCGCCACACCAAAGTCTTTTCTCATTTTCTTTAAATATTTATCAGTTACTTTTCATAACCCACATAAACCATTTGTCATAAATCAGATCCACTGCACAGCACTTATTCAGAAAGACAATGTGACTCTTAAAGCTGGTCCCCCTGTTGCTCCCATTATTTCCTTCTTCCAAAACAGTGATGAAGAACACCAGCAGTTAATGTCAGGAGTTGAGTTTCCATTTAAACAAAATTATTATGACTGTTGTGCCAAATTAATCTGAGCACACTAGGGCTGCCAAGGTATGAGATTTTCATGGTACGATAACTGTCTAAGAATATAATGCGTTTCAGGATATCATAGAATTTATGATTAGTGTGAATGATCCTTTTTTGATCTATTTTATACTTCAGATTTATATTGTTTAGCATTAATTGGTGACAGAAAAGAATGAATTTCATTCTGCAAGGAAACGCGTGTCCTTACTGTGCATATGACAATTAACACTTTGAATCTTGAATCTATATATTTTATGAAGACCCTATGTGTGTTCTTTTTTTATCTTTGAATGTTCGGGGGTTAAAAACAGTGTTAAGTGAAAAGCAATCTTTTTATTTTGCAAGGAACAAAAATCAAAATGTGTTTTCTTACAAGAGACTCATTCTGTTATGACTGACGAAAAGTTTTGGAAAGGTCAGTGGGGCGATTCTGCTTTTTTTGCACATGGAACTTCTCATTCAGCTGGAGTAATGGTATTATTTAACAGGTTTCCAGGCATGATAATTGACAATCAAACAGATACATAATGTCATTGGTTAATGGTAGTAGTAGAGATAAATGACAAACGTTACATTTTAGTGTGTATTTATGGTTAGAATAATAAAGCTGCGGACAGGGACATGTTTGCAGAACTAGGTAAACTTGTGAATGATGGAAAATAACCTACACTTCAGATCAAGTGATAATGGGTGGAGACTTCAACATAGTTGAAATGTGATTTGGAGATTTCAAAACTGCCTATTAAGTTGTCAGATTTCCATAAACAGGTACTGCATTACTGGAAAATGATATAGACCCATAATTTCACACCACATGGCTCCACCTTGTGGAATAATAGAACCATTACAATTAGTAAGAAAACCTTGTTTAAAAAAGAATGGTATGAGAAAAAAAGTGTTATATGTTGTTGACTTGATGGATGAACATGGCCATTTTATTCAATGTGATTCATTTGTAGAAAAGTTTCATTTAAAATGCTCCGTCAGAGAGTTCAGTCCAATTTGTAAAGCCATTCCGTTTCCTTTGAAACACATGACACAAAGCACTCTTACATATTCACATGTGGTTATTAAGTTGCCTGAAATAAAGATTGGTGAAGTGTATGTTGGTGAGAAGAAATGTAATAACAAAGTCATTGGTAATGTTTTGAAATGCAAATTGTTTTCTGATTTTCAAAAGTAAGAATAATCCATAACGGGAACATTTTAATGAATAAATGTTTCCATTATCTTAAATGGCCAATTTCACCAAAAGTAAAAGACGTTCACTTTAGAATTGTAAACAATGTTTATCCAGCTGCTGAAACTTTACCACAAAGATTTCATTTTCAAGTAAATCCTTATGTGTATTTTGTTCAAGAGAACCCGAAACTATTGAGCATTTATTTTTTATCATGGGTAAATATCATATACACCATTGCAAATGGAAAAACTGTAAACCCTCCATATTTTGCTTTAAAAATGAACTTTTTACTTTGCCATACTACACTATGTCATTTTTTTCTTAGCATGATGCACTTTGACATTTTTCTGGCACACTATAAAATGACTTTTTTCCCGCCATACTACACTGTGTGTTCTCACACACACATTCTTATACTAACTGATTAACAAGCTCATATTTTCCACATTTAATAATGACCTCATGTACTCAGTCACTCACCTATAATCCTTTCTATTAGGGATATCCCATAATATTGGCACATCATCAGTGCTGACCGATATCTTTAAAATGAATTATCAGAATCAGCCAACATGCTTTTTCTTATTCTGCACAATCAATGAATATTACATTCAAGTATTGTATTTTTTGTCTCCATCTGCTGGTGGACCATCATGATAAGAGTATACATGCTTAATATGATGTTTATTCCACTACAGAAGAGACCTGATGATCCCCTAAAATAAGTGGGAAAAAAGTGGATATATCAATATTGGTATTGGCCAAATAAGCTGTTTTATATTGGCATGTTGGATATTGGCGAAAAATCCAATATGGTGTATCCCTACTTTTTATTTTATCTACAATAAATTCTTCATTCTATCATCATGTGGTCTGATGTCATCTTTTTTTTTTTACTTTGCTTCTTTTTATCATATCCACACATAATCATCTCTTCCACGTTGCTGTGTCTGGGCCATTAGAGGGGTTGTCACCTTTTGGGTGGGTCTGCTGTGTCAGCGTTCAAAATGAGCCACACAGTGCAGGGAGAGAGCAGTGTGTTCACAGACAAACAATGACAATGATCTGTCACCCACCCCCAAAAAAGCCTCTCAGAATCTGGAGAGTTCACACAAGTCACGGGAAAGTACTCAAGGCGTGTGCTGATCAGCTGGCCGAGATTTTCACACAAATCTTCAATCTTTCCCTGTCACAAGCCATCATCCCCTCCTGTCTGAAAACAGCAACCATCATCCCCGTCCCAAAGAAGTCAGCTGTGAGCAGTCTAAATGACTACAGACCAGTGGCTCTCACACCTGTGGTCATGAAATGTTTTGAGAAACTGGTCTCTCAGCACATCAAAGCCAGCCTACCCCCCGTCTTCGACCCCTACCAATTTGCCTACAGGTCAAACCGCCCCACTGAGGATGCCATCAGCATAGCTCTCCACGCTGTGCTTAACCACCTGGAACACCCGGGGAGCTACACCAGGATGCTCTTCATAGACTACAGCTCAGCCTTCAATACAATAATACCGGACATCCTAGAAACTTTCTCACCAAGGCCTGTCCACCTCCATCTGCTCCTGGATCAAAGACTTCCTGACAAACCGCCCACAGGTCGTCAGAATTGGCCCCCACCTCTCCTCCCCCTCACCCTCAGCACAAGTTCCCCACAAGGTTGTGTACTGAGCCCACTCTTGTACACACTGTACACTTATGACTGCACACCAGCCCATCCCTTGAACTTGGTCATTAAGTTCGCACACGACACGACTGTGGTCGGGCTCATCTCAGGTGGAGATGAATCTGTATACAGGGACAAGGTTGACAGACTGGCAGAGTGGTGTTCAACAAACAACCTTTCACTGAACACAACAAAAACAAAAGAGCTCATTATGGACTTCAGAAAAGACAGTGCAGCCCTGACCCCACTCCTCATCAATGGGGACCCAGTGGAACAGGTCCACTTGTTCAGGTTCCTGGGGGTCCACGTTGCAGATGACCTCTCCTGGCCTGTTGACACCACTGCAGTGGTGAAGAAGACCCAGCAGCGACTCCACTTCCTGAGAGTGCTCGGGGAAAAACAACCTGAGGGAGAAGTTTCTGGTATCTTTCTAACGAGCCACCGTGGAGAGCATCCTGGCATACTGCATTTCTGCGTGGTATGTTGGGTGCACGGCAGCAGACAGGAGAGCTCTGCAGAGGGTGATCAATACCAATATAAGAACCATGATGCTGGGACATTCTGTCACTTCACAGTTGTCCAAAATATGTGGTTTGTGCCAGGCGGACATGATTGCCAGTATTTTTTCATTATTGCAAGAAATTCCATTGACTCATTCACAAGTCAGAAATGTGTTTTATCTGAAAGAAACATGCAATATTTACATCTAAGATCATAGAAAAATAGTCAACCAAGTGCAATGATGTCCTCCAAGATAATATTTGTTTTTCAGTTTCAGTTATATATTGGGGGGGGGGCATTTTGGGCATTGGTGGAGGGGCACGTGTCCCCCTCAATGTGTATGGTGACTACGGCCCTGTCAGCATGCATAATTAGGCTGCAGTTGTCTGGGTGCGCAAAGGTGAAGTGGCTGGTCTTGTCATACAAAGTTTGATGGAGTGTCAACTGGACAATATGGAGATATTTGCATCTTGAAAGCCGGACTACAAATGTGGATAGACAGGGAGAAACACACGTAAGCCTAAGACGTGGTAAGATATGATATTCCTCACTATATGAAGTGACTGATAACAAGATCTGTATAATGGATTGTAAAGAAATTCGTTAGGTTTTTATTTTGTAGACAATTGATCTGGATTTATAGCGTGATGGGATGACAGCACAATGATGTGTGTGGTCCTGCACTTTCATGTGATATGCGTGGCATTTCTGTGCGAGCCTGCGTTCGCGAGTAATCCATCCAAGAGTAATGTGTGTGCAAAGCTGTATGAAAGCTCTGTTATACATCATTTTATTGTAATTTTTCGCTGTGAAAACATTGGATTACCGACAAGTGCTTGGCCTTGTCGGAAAGCTACAATTCTGCTGTTTCCGCTGATATGCGTGGCTTCTCGCTATGATGCACAGTCGCGGAGAAAATCCACAGAGAAGAACGGGTGTTAATTTGGACGCACTATGCGTCGTTCGGGCCCATAGTCTAAACTTCTCAGTTTCAACATTTTATTGAGAACATTTAGGAACAGTGCTGCATATTAACTTTTGTCTGCACATTGTTTTTGTTGCCATTGTTGCTGAGTCTGAGGTGCGAGTCATGCGCTCTCGCTCCGCCTCCACCTTGGGTACCGAAATTTGGCACCGTTTCATTTTAAGTGAATCGGTACTCGGTAGTACCGACGTGAATCGGTACCAAGTACAAAAAGTGCTGAGTTTCGGTACCCAACATGTCGGGCAGGAAATCCAAAGCGTGGGATCATTTTGAGAAGGTGAAGGACGAACCCAAGGTGATATGTAAACTCATATTCACTGGTCGACTACAAACATGACGTATTAGTTGACCAAGA
This sequence comes from Epinephelus lanceolatus, assembly GCF_041903045.1. NCBI lineage: Eukaryota > Metazoa > Chordata > Actinopteri > Perciformes > Serranidae > Epinephelus > Epinephelus lanceolatus. The sequence continues at coordinate 3,177,014 of NC_135755.1, read as the reverse complement.
AAATTCTTAGTGGGGGGCAGCTTTACTAAAAACTACAGTATATTTTTAACATCACAATTAACAAGTCATGTGGAAAGCAGGCGAAACGACACACACTAAACAGGGAACCAGAGTGCCCCCCTACAGAGGCTGAGCCCCCAGTGTCCTCAGACCCTGGACACGCCCCTGTTAGAGTCTGTAAATTAATAACTGACTCTCTCAGAAGGTAAATATATTTATTTTGTAGTTTAATTACATGTAACCAGTCATTCCTCAGCACTGTAACTACATAAAAAAGAAAGAAATAATCACAAACAAGCCTGTTGTTCGTTCTGCAAGCTCTCGCGAGATCACGAAATGCGCCGCGCGGGAAAATCTCCATGAAGAAACCACACAGAGCCGTCAGTGTTATGTGTACAAAACATGAGCTGATAAAAGCTCCGCTATAACTGGACACCCAGAGACAACAACCTGTCCTTGTCCGTCAAACCGGAAGTCCACTGTCCCTGAATCCCAGCAGACAGAACAACCCGGAACACTGACCGCAGACTGGAAACCAGTACAGGAGGAGAACAAAATGGCCGCCACGAGGCTCAGAGTGAACCAGAGAATGAGCGGATGATCCACGGAGCCTCGAGACTCTTCCTCGTGTCTTTAGTGTGGCTGCTGTCAAGCCCTTTTTATCCATGACGTCATCAACACTCACCTCAGCATCGCTGCTATCAGAGGACGAGCCTGCTGCTTGTCTTCTCCGGACCTTGTTGCTCCGGTGCTCCGGGTTCTGCTTATCCTCCTCCATTCCGCTCCTCTACTGCTCCTCCTGCTCCTCCTGCTCCTCCTCTCTCATGGACTCTGATGTCCTGCGCCTGATTTCTAGTCGCTTCCTCTTCTTCTTCTTCTTCTCCTCCCTTTTCCTGCTGATTCTTCTTTGAGGTTTATTGGCGGTTGGCAAACAACGTCATGTGGCATTACCGCCACCTACTGGTGCGGAGTGTGGACTGAAATGTCTAATAATCCAGTTTATAATAATAAATAAATTTGAAAAAAAACAACAACAAAAAACTCATGTCTTCTTCATAATAATTTGTTTTAGATAATAAATAGTAATCAGATTAATTCCCTGAGTTCTTCTGTAAAATATCTTTTCAGGTTTTGAATCAGTTGCTTTTTTTCATCTTCATATTTCTGACAGTACATAACAGGCTGTACTGTCTCTTCTTACCCACAGTGATCACATCTCTGTATTATGTTTGCATATTTTGAACAGTAAATCCAGGTCTTGATATTATTATTTCTTCTCTCCTTCTTGTACGTCTCATTTCTCTGAATCCCCTTTGAATTCTGTCAACCCTTTAAAACCTGGAGTGACATCACAAAAATGTCCAAATATTGCAAATAAATAAATAAATACATTAATTAATTAATATAGAAATGTATTTTTAAAAAAGCATGGGGAAAACTATAATCATAATTATCATTATTCTTACATTTTAAAGTTATGTTACAGAATTATTATAATTCTTAATTTAATTTCATTATTTTTTATGAGCACTCCTTCCAGCTCATTTCCTTGTTTTGTTTTTTCTTAACAAATTTTCTTGTTTTTAATTTTCTCTTTTTTCTCATTCTTGCTATTTTTTGGAGGGTAATTTCTTCTTTCATTGCTCATCGCCTTCATCCCATGTTTGTTAAAGAAATCAAGCCAATTCTAACCCACCGTCCTTTCCTCTCTTCCTCCCAGTGCTTCCCCACCTTTCCTTCAGTCTCTGTTTAATCACACTCCTGATTTCTGTTGTTTTTTTCTCTGGAGCTAAGTGTCGTATCAATACAGTTATTTTTTGTGGTCTTCTCTGCTCCCTTATCTGCCATTTTATGTCCTTTCATACCAACGTGCAGCAGTCATTTCATTTCATTTCATTTCTTTATTCACACATCAGTTAAAACCACGTACAATATACCCATTTTTGTAGTTATCTTATGTGAAATGGGACACGCTAGGAAGCTTAAAAAGCTTTTAAAGAGGGGCCCAGGCACAAAATAAATACATGTAACAATAAAACATCCCCCCCACACACACACACACGCACACACACAGAAAACAAAAACAGAAACACATACAAGAGCTACCCTAACCTAAGGCTAAGCCCTAATCCTAACAAGGTCCAGGTGGTCACGTCACCAGCAGTCCAAGAAGAATTAAGCTACATGTAGGAAAAAGAGATTACCTTATCAAAATCATGACTGAGAGTATTTCAACAACAGATGCCTCCTTAGTCTATTTTTAAAAACAAGTATAGATGGGGACATTTGCAAGTCTTTATCAAGATTGTTCCATACCTGTGGACCTTTACAAACAACACTGAGGCTGGTACATTTGAGTTTTCATTTTTTTCCCCTAATAAAATGCTTCTTCCTAGTCTGATATGAATGTGGAGAAAAGGAAATTGGAATCAGGACACAAAATCGTTCGTTGAGCTTATTAACAACACAAAACATAGTACAAGTATTATGAAAAGTATTAAGTTCAGTAATTTTTTAGAAAGCCATAACAATGAAAGAGTGGGTCAGAAGGAGCATCAAATTTAGACCAAGACATGGCACGAGTGATTTTCTTCTGCAGAATTATCAATTTCCCTAGGTGGCTGGGAAATGTATTGCTCCAAATAATATTGCAATGATTAAGATGAGGCTCAAATAATGACCGATATAATGTTACAAGTGCTTCACCAGGTAAAAAATGCCTCAACTTAAAAAATAACCCAACATATTTTGATAGTTTCTTAGTTAATACATCAATATGGCCCCTGAAATTTACAAACTTGTCCATGTGAGCTCCCAGAAATCTAGTGGACGTCACTCTCTCAATAGGACTGTCATTTATTTTAATATCAATAAGTTCAAGGTTGCTCCGATTTCTGTTTGATCAAAAAATGATAAAGTTTGTCTTGTTTATATTTAGAGATAATTTATTGCATTTTAACCATGTATCAACCTTGATCAATTCATCATTGAGATTAATTTGCAGATCATTTATGTTCTTGTGTGATAAAAATAAATTAGTATCATCCGCGAACAGAACTTTGTGTAGAATGTCAGAACAATGAAAATCATAAAATCATTTATATATAAAATAAAGAGGAGCAGTCCTTGGATAGATCCCTGGGGGACACCATATTCTACTGTTCTACATTCAGATTTGTGATTGAATATAGAGACATATTGTTTCCTCACAAACATGTAGCTATGAAACCAACAGAGTGCAGTACCTCTGACACCATAATATTGAAGCTTATTTAAAAGAATTTCAAAATCAATCGTGTCAAAAGCCTTTGACAAATCAAGGAAAACTCCAATGCCTAACTCGCCTTTATCAATACAATCATACATTTTTTCCAACAGATTCAGAATCACTATAGAGGTGGAGCTCTCTTTCCTAAAGCTATACTGTTGTGGAGATAGGATTTTAATTTTTTTTAAAAACACACTCAGTCTACTATTGACAACTCTCTCCAGTACCTTGGAGAAGACAGGTAAAATCGATATGGGCCTATAATTATGCAAGTCATTTTTATCCCCCGACTTAAACACTGGTACAATTCTTGCAGTTTTTGTCATGTCAGGCACAACTCCACAGAGTAAGGAGAGATTGATAGAGTAGACCAGAGGCTCCAAAATTTCACTTATAATAGCTTTAAGAATTTTACTACAAATGTTATCTACACCAGCTGTGTGCGAGCTCTTCATTTTCATAACAATTTTCAACACTTTGTCTCTATCAGTTGGCCTAAGGAAAAGAGAGTTCAAATAATTGCCTTTGAGGTATTGTCTCAATGTGGCATTGTGTGGTTGATTAATCTTTTGAGAGAGGTTTTTTCCAATAGAAACAAAATGATCATTAAATTTACTGGCGAGTTCATCATTGTTGGTGGCATTTCCAGTGATATTCTCAGCATTTTTGAAGTTTCCCTTGATTTTGGCATCAGGGAGAATAGTATTTTTATGCTTACGACAGAGGATGTCATTTAGTACCTGCCAGGATTTCTTTTGGTCACCCCGATAAACTTTAATGCGTTCAGTATAGTACCTTTACTTACTCATGCAAATTACTTGTGTGAGCTTATTTCTATACTTTATATATGTTTCTTTATTTGCATCACTAGGGTTTTGAACAAATTGTTTGTATGATTTATTCGTTTTATTGATAGATTTTAAAATACCCTTTGTAAGCCAGGATTTCTGTTTAATGGCACTTTACTTTATGAGTCTTTCAGGTATAGTACAATCTATGGAATCGGTGACTTCATTAATTAGTACATTATATGCAGTATTCGGGTCATTACAATTATAGACAGAATCCCACGTTTTAGTTCACAGGTTTGCACAGTTTTTGTAAAGACTTTTCATTTAAAACCTTAACTTTAGTTTTGGTAGGGGAATCATCAACGTTCTTAACAAGATCAGTGAATAAAACAATAGGATAATGATCTGTTAGATCTGAGAATATTACACCAGAATCTATACGAGCTTTGTGAGAATTTGTGAGGATATTGTCGATTATTGTCCTGCTAGACTCTGTAACTCTAGTGAATGTATTGATTGTAGGAAAAAAAGAAAAGGAATGTAAAATATTAATAGTCATTTGTCATAGTATCATCCTTAACGAGGTCTATGTTAAAGTCCCCGAGAATGAAACATGTTTTATTTGTTTTGTTTATACGATATGAGAGTTTTTCTAAATTCATTTTGAAGATGTCAATATCAGAGTCTGGTGGCCTGTAAATTACTCCAACTGTAATGTTTTTACTACTTTCTACGTCTATCTCTATGAAAAGAAAATCAGAGTGACCATCTGCAATACTAAATTCATCACCAATGCTAACTGAGAGTTCAGAGGCTGCATACAAACAGACTCCTCCTCCTGATCTACCAGATCTATTTTTATTGTATAATTTATATCCATCAAGATTAAGGCCATATAAGATCCTTCATTTAGCCAGGTTTCACTGCAGCCAATGACTGTTACTATGGCAGCAGAAAATAATAATAAAAACATTAGTTTGAAGGTGACAAGGAACTTCATAATGAGAAACTGAGTGATGGTGTTGTTGTCATGGCAACACACTGCTTTACATTAGTGTAAATAATAAATGTTAATGCTGAGGAGGCCGATCACAACAGCTCAACAAACACTGACAGATGGAAACAGTTTGAGATGACGAGTCAGAGCGTCTCTTTGTGTCCAACATTAAAAACAGCTCTGATTATTACAGCAGAGACCCTGACAGGAAACAAGTCCAACAGCAACAATCACATTTGCTGACACAACAGGATGTAAACAGGCGTTACAGTGAAACCAAAGAATGAACACGCTATAGACCAAATCACAATTTTTATTTACAAGAACTTGCAGGGAGAAAATCCTCACGTTACAAACATTATAAATTTAGATAAATTTTCCACTTTGTGGAACGATACAGTTTACCTTTAATCTTGAATCTTTACCTTGCAGTCGGACAGTCTTTTCCGATGGATATCTGAAGCTGTTAAATCAAAGTCACCAGACTCATTTTATGTAGCAGAGCACAGAGTTGCTGCCTCATTTAGTGAGTGTGTGAGGTAAAGCTGAGCAAATATTCAAACATAGCGTACACTTACACTGATACTGAGTTTTTCAGGTGGCCAAAATCCGTTTTGCTGCGGCCCCGTCCACAACAGTAACAGGCTGAATAAACTACAGAGTGGATGTGCTGCAGATTTTCACACAGTCTGATGGAGACTGTGTTCAAGGACCTCGCCTGGTTTAATGAGGCAGCATCACTTTAATAACAACTCCAACTCAACTCACCATCACAGAGTGAGAGTACAACTGTGGAGCTGATCCTGAGGAGCGTCTGAGCTTTAGTAGTGAGACTGTGACAGGAGCAAAGACCAACACCAGGAACTTTGATCCCACTGCAGAGTCTACAAACTATTTTTATTAAAGGCTGAACTCATCTGATGATATGGACATTACAATCCTCCACACACAAACAAACAGGCTTCAACTCAACTTCTGTCTCTGTACCTCCAACAAGAGTCAAAAAGAAGAAGAGCTCCACCCTGCTGAGCCTCCGTCTTTATACAGGTGGAGCTCAGGGAGAAAAACTCAGCTGTCTTCTACATGTGGACAAACACAGGACACATGCAAGACACTGGATAAGACATCAAATATGTTACACATGATAACATACATCATATTAATCTGCTATTTAAGTTGTTGATGATGCTCAGAGCTCAGAAGACTTTGGTGTCCTGATGTCATCAACAGGAGCAAACAGTCTGAGCTGGAAACCTGAACATTGTGGAGGGGTTTTCATGTCCCTGTCATACTGGGAGCTGTGGTGTCCCAGCCGTTGCTCCTGGTCAGGTCTTGAGAGGCAAAGTGGTCCAAGGGGAGGGGCCAGACTAACAGTGAGTCAACAGACCCTGATGGATCAGACCTGGAGCACCTCGCCCTGACAACACAAACAGAGCCCCCTTCTGGAGGCAGGCTAGAGAGGGAAGCTGCACACGGGACCAAAAATCAGTCAAGTCACTAAACATTTCATTCAGCATGTTGAGTCAGCGTCTGAGACTGCAGAGCCTGTCTGTGACAGAGGTCTCAGGCTGATGCAAATACTTTGATCACAGTCATGGTAAGAGGCATCACTATCAGTTTTCAAATGCTTATTTGGTCAATCAGCCTATATATATCTACATGGACTTGACTCATGGGGCTCGGTGGGGCACAGTCCCAAAGATCAACATGGAGTCACCATCCTGTGGGCTCACCAGTCGCAGAGATACGCTTCAGGGTCGGGTGCATTGTGAGCTGCAACATTGCCCCGGACAGTTGCATGATTGATTTTGAAGAAATTGTGGTCAGTGTAAATTGTGGTCAACTTCAGCAAATACTGAAATGAAGAGACTCGGAGAACCACGGAGAAAAGTTACAGCCAGCGAGATTACTTTAATTGCAAAGTACAACTCAACAATACTCGTAGAAAACAGCGGACACAGCAGAAACAGCCCCGCTCATACAACTTCCAAAAACCTTTATACTATCTGAGTGAGCGAGCATCTGTTCGTTTGTGTGCATGTGTGTGTGCATCCATGTGCATTTGTGTCTGGGTGTGTGTATGTGTGTCTATGTGTGTGTATGCGTCGATGTGCAGACGTGCCTGGGTCTGGCACCTAACCATTCTGCCAAGTTTGATTCCTTGGAAATGATCGTACAAGAATTACTCAACATTACAAAAACAACTCCTAAAAGGAGTCCTTCCTAGTAACTCCAAAATACAACAACTGTACATAACTGTTCTCCTAAGTGTGTTGGTTCTCGGCAGAGGTAATGTGAATCTGTGGTTTACTGCTTGTCTTGTCTCATGGTTATGTCTGTTATTTGTTGGCAATAGTTGTAAATATAAGCAGTTAGGTTTACCAACAGTATATATATTCTTTACAAACAGAATAAGACTGCATGTCAGTCTGTCTTTTACCATTAGCCATTAGGTATTTTACTCCTTCTAGTTTTACCTATGACTTCATTTAATGTTTTCCATAATTTCTTACTATCTCCTTTGTACTCCTCCAGTTTACTCTGATAAGAATTTTTCTTCTGTCTATTCATTTTGGTTACAGTGTTTCTAAATGACTGGTAAGCTCGCCAGTCATGCCAATTTCCAGATGCTACAGCTACTGTTTTCAGTCTGTCTCTTTCTTTCATGGAATTTTTAAGTTCATGATCAAGCCAGGGTGTTCTGATGTTTTTCACAGAAATTTTCTTCATAGGAGCATGTTTATCACAAGCATCCATAAATAAATCCATAAACTTGCATAATGCGGTCTCTGCATTCTTAACATCCAGCACTGAGTTGCACGTGATTTTGGATATATCTTTAATAAACTCATCTTCTGAAAAGGACTGATAAATTCCTTTAAAGATTATTTAGGCCCCATCTTGGGATCTTTTGTCCCCTACAGTAAATGCTACCATATTATGGTCACTGAAGCCCATTGGTACAGATATAATTTTAGAACATTTCTCAGGAGCATTTGTAAAACAGTGATCTATACACTTTGATGAGACCGCCCCTGCACTGTTAATGCTGATCCTTGTTGGTATATTAACCACCTGAGTTAAGTTACATACAGAAGCCACATCACCAAGTTTCTTTTTCAGCGTACAATTATCTGAAAGCCAGTCTATGCTAAAATCACCAAAACAGTAGATTTCATTTTTTGAATCAGCCACATTTTGCAGCATTGTACATACATCATCTAAATACACAATACTGGAGCCCAGAGGCCTGTAGCAGCAACAGATTAACAATGGACTTGAATGTGAAATGTGTACCTGTAGCCATAGGGCTTCCACCCCAGTCATTCTCAGGTCCTTCCTTACTTTAACAGGGATGTGACTCTGGATGGATATACACGTGCCACCACCGTATTTGTCTCTGTCTTGGCTACAAATGTGATAACCTTGTATATTTAATAGTGTATCACTTATTGAATCATCCAAGTGTGTCTCAGATATGGCCATTACATGTATATTATTTTCTTGCATAATAGAGCTCAACTCATCAACCTTATTCTTTAAATTACAAATGTTCAAGTGTGCGAGTCTTAAACCCTTTTTTGGTAGTTTAAGCATCTTTGCAAAAAGAAATAGTTAGAGATCACACACACCCGTATAACCTTAATCCAGCCTTTGCTGGGAGTTTATTTATTACAATAGTTCATTTAGCTCCTTCAAGCTCCTGATACATAATACTTTAGCCTGTTCTGGATTTCCATTCAATTTGACAAATACCTTACAATTGCGGGTCCACGTAGACTGCAGCTTTCCCTGTTTCCTCAAGAATCTTGCTTTTTTTGCAATGTCAGCGTTTCTTTTGATGAGATGCTCATTTAGATATACAACAGTGCCCTTTAGCTTTCTGCCCTGTTTGAGTAGGTGAACTTTTTTCTTTCCATTGGCAAATCTGATAATGATGACATGATTGGCTACCCTGCCTGTCTTGTTACCTACAGGAATTGTGTGACATGCTTCTATGTCATCTCTATCGATTGAGATGTTTTTCTCCTGCAGAAAGGCAGTCACTTGGGCTTCAGTTGACTCGTCATGTCTGTCCTTATCTTGTCGGTCTTCTCCCTCCACCGCTTTGGAATATGATTTTGGTTTGATTTTTAGTCCTGTCACAATAACATCATTAATTCTTGAGTACTGCTCCAAGTCCAGCAAGCGGTTCTCTAAAGAAATAATTCTGTTCTCATGCTCCTCATTTTTCTTCTTGATTTCACTTATTTCCTTCATGAGGTTCATCAAGGTGCTCATCTTATTTGTCATGTTGGTAATGTCCTGAGACATCATGTTTACCACATTCTTCAGGTCTTGCTGCTGTGGCCTGGTGGTGGAAGCTGCTGTGGCCTGGTGGTGGAAGCTGCTGTGGCCTGGTGGTGGAAGTTGCTATGACCTGGTGGTGGAAGCTGCTATGACCTGGTGGTGGAAGCTGCTGTGGCCTGGTGGTGGAAGCTGCTATGACCTGGTGGTGGAAGCTGCTGTGGCCTGGTGGTGGAAGCTGCTGTGGCCTGGTGGTGAAAGCTGCTGTGGCCTGGTGGTGGAAGCTGCTGTGACCTGGTGGTGGAAGCTGCTGTGACCTGGTGGTGGAAGCTGCTGTGGCCTGGTGGTGGAAGCTGCTGTGACCTGGTGGTGGAAGCTGCTGTGGCCTGGTGGTGGAAGCTGCTGTGGCCTGGTGGTGGAAGCTGCTATGACCTGGTGATGAAAGCTGCTATGGCCTGGTGGTGGAAGCTGCTATGACCTGGTGGTGAAAGCTGCTATGACCTGGTGGTGGAAGCTGCTGTGACCTGGTGGTGGAAGCTGCTATGACCTGGTGGTGGAAGCTGCTATGACCTGGTGGTGAAAGCTGCTATGACCTGGTGGTGGAAGCTGCTGTGGCCTGGTGGTGGAAGCTGCTATGACCTGGTGGTGGAAGTTGCTATGACCTGGTGGTGGAAGCTGCTGTGGCCTGGTGGTGGAAGCTGCTGTGGCCTGGTGGTGGAAGTTGCTATGACCTGGTGGTGGAAGTTGCTATGACCTGGTGGTGGAAGCTGCTGTGGCCTGGTGGTGGAAGCTGCTGTGGCCTGGTGGTGGAAGCTGCTGTGGCCTGGTGGTGGAAGCTGCTATGACCTGGTGGTGAAAGCTGCTATGGCCTGGTGGTGGAAGCTGCTATGGCCTGGTGGTGGAAGCTGCTATGGCCTGGTCGTGGCTACAGCTGAGGCTGTTGGCTAGTCTGCCACCAGGGATGACAGGTCTAGTTCCAATCCACCAAATATCACCTTTAGATTTCCCAATCCACAGCCATAAATCATCAAACACCACTTCTCATCAACCAGTAGTGAATAAAAGAAGAATTTGACAGCAGTCACAGTCTCTTGTTTATGTGATATCTTGTATGTGGTTGTGGTGTATATATTCCCTGTTCTCTCTTCCAGGAGAGAGTATCAGCCATTGCTCATCTCTCTCTCTCTCACAGTTTCTCCTCCTCATTTGAATTTGTCTATGTAATCAGGAATTGGGAATAAATCTGGTATTTCCTCCCCCCTCTGCGCCAGAAGGACTCTGCGCACCAATTGTTCAGGGGTTAGCATACTTAGCATTTGTGCTCCTTGTATGCCCGTTACAAGGTTCAGCTTCTTGTCCATCGCTCTCTCACACCATTTTTTCCGGATAGGCACGATGCAACATGTCAATAAGGAAAACAGAATTAGTACCATCAGTACAATTATCCCTGTTTTAGCCAAAACAGCTCCCCATTTTCCAAAAATTTCCTCTAACCCATCCCACTTGATTCTTCCACTATTACCAGCATTTTCAGTCATTTCAGATTTTAAGGCTTCAAGCTTACTCATAGCAACAGAAAATGTTCCATCAGGCTAAGTGTTACTTGAAATAAACGTACAACAGAGCGTCCCGAACATTTTACATACTCCCCCTATTTCTGCTAAAATCCGATTTAAAGCTTGCCTATTCTACCACGCCATGGCACTGGTTTCATGCACTTGCTGACCTAATTGCTTAAGAACTTCAATGTGTAGTTGACATATCTCTGTTGGTTGTAGAAGGTTGGTTGTGATCGTACAAGAATTACTCAACATTACAAAAACAATTCTTTAAAATGAGTCCTTCCCAGTGACTCCAAAGTACAACAACTCGACAGTATTCAAAAACAACTTCTTATAAGGAGTCCTTCCTATTGCGAAATCTGACATCTGGTCAACTGTTTCTATGACCTTTTGCAACTGACATTATTTTCATATTTGATATAGAACAATACATTATCTGCCTCTACATCAGCTCTCACACATGGGAGTCCTACAGGGAGGAATCTGGTGGTCCAACAGAGTTACAGTTGAAATAAAAAACAGATAAAAATAATCAAAGACAAAAGTAAGACATCAACACAGCTATCAGGGCATGGGGAGGAAGCAGTAGGAAGATGTTTGCCTGGCCCTGAAAATGTCCAAAACAATGCAGGGTAAACACATTTGTGGGCTTTAATGTCACTACCAACATTGGTCACATCAGGACGGGTTCTCCCTGGTGTGAACACGTTGGTGGATTTTTACGTCAAACCGTTCAATACAAGCTTTCTCACACTAGTCACAGCTGTACGGGTTCTCTCCTGCATGCCGGCATTGGTGGGTTCTCAAATTACTGCACCAGGCAAATAATCTTCCACATTGTTCACACCAGTACGGTTTCTCTCCTGTGTGAATACGTTGGTGGCTTATCAAGGTCCATCTGCGTGCAAAGGCTTTGCCACATTGATCACAGCTGTACGGTTTCTCCCCTGTGTGAATACGTTGGTGGGTTTTTAAGGTCCCTGACAATGCAAAGGCTTTGCCACATTGATCACAGCTATACCGTTTCTCTCCTGTGTGAATACGTTGGTGGGTTTCTAAGGTCCATGGCTTTGCAAAGGCTTTGTCACATTGATCACAGCTGTACAGTTTCTCTCCTGTGTGAATACGCTGGTGGAATTTTAAGGCCCCTGACTGTGCAAAGGCTTTGCCACACAGACCACACCTATACAGTTTCTCTCCCGTGTGACTGCGTTGATGGGCTTTCAAGTATTCTGATCGTGTGTAAGCTTTGCCACATTCATCACACTTGTATGGTTTCTCTCCTGTGTGACTGCGTTGATGGGTTTTGAAGCGACCTGACTGTGTGAAAGTTTTGCCACACTGATCACAGCTGTACCTTTTCTCTCCTGTGTGACTGCGCTGATGGGCTTTCAAGTTACCTAATTGTGTGAAAGCTTTGCCATTTTGATCACAGCTGTATGGTTTCTCTCCTGTGTGAATTCTTTGGTGAGTTTCAAGGGATGCGCGTTGCGAAAACGTTTTCCCACATTGGTCACAGCAGTGCAACTTCTGTGCAGTGTGAACACAGTGGTGACTTTTTAAGCTACGTAGAGTGGTGAAAGCTTTCTCACATTGATCACAGCTAAACAGTTTCTCTGCTGTGTCAATGTCTTGTTTTTTTGAGCTCCCTGACTCTGTGAAATCCTTCCCACTTTGGAAAACACTGGACAGTTCCCCTTCAATATGAAAGCGTTGTTGGGCTTTGAGGGCACTGCAGTGCAAAAATGTTTTCTCACATTGGTCGCAGCTGTATGGTTTCTCTCCAGTTTGAACTCTTTGATGAATTTTTAAAGATCCAGATGTTGTGAAGGATTTGTCACGGTGGTGACGTATAAGTTCCTCTCTTCCTCTCTGTTCCTATAGCAACAAACAGAAAAGAGTTAATGAGTTGTCACGGTGCAGCCAGCCAACTAAAACCATAAATAACATTGAAAGCATGTCTGCCAAACATAACCCACAATGTCTGACTAATGCATTACCACCAACAAATGTTATGATAAATAACTTACAGAATAGATTTTATTTAGGTTTTGACTTTTTGATAGGAATTGATACCAATACTACTTATCAATGCGACTCTCACTGATACTTCTCTCCATAATTTAGTGGTTTAGTGGTTTTGGGTTGGACCTGAGATTCTTGACTTGTGCTCATGTCTCCCCCATGACTGTACAGGCTAACCGCCACACCAAAGTCTTTTCTCATTTTCTTTAAATATTTATCAGTTACTTTTCATAACCCACATAAACCATTTGTCATAAATCAGACCAGACTGCTTTCATTGACTTAACAAGGGCAGCATCTACAAACCCGACACAGTGGGTGGCGCTACATGTACCTTTAAACTTGCTTTGCGAGCCGCCAATAAACACAGAGAAGAAGAACAACAACAACTGCAGCACGCTGTCTAGAAGGTAAAACATGTCGCAGTGTGGACGTCTTTCACAGTTTCAGAGGAAGCCAACAGGATTACACCGAGGGTCTGATGTCTGACCACCCGACAACCCCCAGATCAACAAACTCCCTGGAACCGGTGAACAGGTTATATATCCCGCTTTATAGACACAGCACTGAAGGACCATCTCCAGAGCGTTAGCACGAGCTAATTAGTTGCGGCGGCTAACATCCAACTAGGCTTGGGCGATTGGACAAATACATCGCCAATCTCCCATCGGCTGAGTCCATCACGGTTGGTTTCATTTTTGGCGATTTTTTGGGTGATTTTTGTCATTTTATTTTGCTAAATTAATGGTCTGTCTCCACAGAATTCAACTCGGTACATATAGTCCATAACAACTATGTAGAGCACAATTCAAAGTGTGTGCGTATTGGAACTGGCAGCTTCACACTGATTTCTGACGAGTCTTTCACAAAACACGTCAGTGATGGCGGAGCTGAACGTTACGGCCGGGGTGCACCGGGCACGTCAGCGGCGTGACACATCTGCAGCGTGAGTCCCGTAGCAGCTCGCATCCCTGTTAATCAATTACAGCGGCTCCACTGGCTATGGGAGCGGCACAACAACTCTCTATTTTAGGATGCTCTTCTATTTTTGTTGCGCTACGCACCCCTACGCGCACCCCTAAGAGCCGTCAGACTCTTTTTAAAATGGTGTCGGACAGTCATCTTCAGCCCGTCTTTACAGCTTATTACTCAGCAAAGATCTCAAGGTGATTTTTTTTTTTAATGAATAAGAGTATAGCCTATAGGCTGTATGTTTCAGTAAAATTTCAATTCAATAATTTTGACATTAAAGACCACAGTCAGAGGATAAGGTGCAGGTAAATTTATTCAAACAGAATAAACAGTTGGTCGGTCCACAAAAGTGACACAGTAACAGTAGCCTATGATAAATAAGTAAATATAAACAAAGGACATTGGAAAAATAAAGTGCAAAAATCACACAATCACATAAAACAATGATGTCCACTCCCTTTGCGTTGTCTTTATAATAATGCCGTTGCGGACGTGGCAATAAAAACTTAAGCTGTTATAGCTGTTCTAAAAGCCTCTTGCAGGCTTATTGCTTGAATAAATAAATACAAATAATAATAAATATAGGCTAAACAAAGAAGAATGGAAAAATAAAGTGCAAAAATCACATAAAATAATCAAGTCCCTTTGCGCTGTCTTTAACTCAGAAACACTCTGTTTTACATGTTTTTGGAGAGGAAAATGAGCATGTTAACCTTATCTGGCTTAAGCAAAGTGCGCAAGACAAATTTCCCTTAGGGGACAATAAAGTATCTATCTATCTATCTATCTATCTATCTATCTATCTAGCTAGCTAGCTGGTTAACAACGTTACCAGCCGTGCTAAACACCCTCTCTGATGGCGTGCTTGTTGCCGGTATGCACAGATATTTCCGTGCCATGTTGGAAATGAGTGGACTCGCAAAGCACGCTGCATTTTTTTAGCTGCATTCATGTGGTGTCGGGAGATCTGAGTTGCTGGGTTGTTTTTCTGACATGAGGTGGCATTCATGTGAATTATCCCATTCTGAAAGTCATTTTTCGATTCTTTCCAACATCACATGAATGCAACATCCCCCCTCTCTTTTTTTTTCTCTGCCACACACACAACTGCTGAATATATCGGCAACCGCCGGTTGAAGGGCTGACGGTGGCCAAACCGCTCCACTGAGGATGCCATCAGCATAGCTCTCCACGATGTGCTTAACCACCTGGAACACCCGGGGAGCTACGCCAGGATGCTCTTCATAGACTACAGCTCAGCCTTCAATACAATACCGGACATCCTAGTTGAGAAACTTTCTAACCAAGGCCTGTCCACCCCCATCTGCTCCTGGATCAAAGACTTTTTGACAAACCGCCCACAGGTCGTCAGAATTGGCCCCCACCTCTCCTCCCCCTCACCCTCAGCACAGGTTCCCCACAAGGTTGTGTACTGAGCCCACTCTTGTACACACTGTACACTTATGACTGCACACCAGCCCATCCCTCGAACTTGGTCATTAAGTTCGCAAACGACACGACTGTAGTCGGGTTCATCTCAGGTGGAGATGAATCTGTATACAGGGACAAGGTTGACAGACTGGCAGAGTGGTGTTCAACAAACAACCTTTCATTGAACACAACAAAAACAAAAGAGCTCATTATGGACTTCAGAAAAGACAGTGCAGCCCTGACCCCACTCCTCATCAATGGGGACCCAGTGGAACAGGTCCACTTGTTCAGGTTCCTGGGGGTCCACGTTGCAGATGACCTCTCCTGGCCTGTTGACACCACTGCAGTGGTGAAGAAGACCCAGCAGCGACTCCACTTCCTGAGAGTGCTCGGGGAAAAACAACCTGAAGGAGAAGATGCTACCTCTCTCTCTCGGCCCCTCCTTCCCTCTCTGCCCACTCGCAACCTAGAATTCTACGCGCGCGTGAAATGTTTTTGACCATTTGGGGCGGAGACTAAGGCAGGCTCTGGCCCTTTTATGATTGGTCACTTTGGACGCCGATCACACCCACACGGACCATCCCTGTTGCCAACTGCCGTAAAGGAAGAAGAAGAATAAGAATGGCGACCGTGACAGCTGAAGATTTTCAAGTAAGTTAAATGTTGAAAAGTTACTCATAAATGGCATTGTCTAATCCAGCAAATTACTTAATACATATGCATACAACGGCTTGCTCGATAGTTTTCGGCTAAGTTAACTAGCGTTGTAGGCTAACGTTACATCAACACTAGTATGCTTTCATTTTAAAACATCTTATTTTTGCGGGGTTTGAGCCTGGCGTCGTTATAGTATGGCCGTTTGTAAAGGAAGATAAGGTAACCTTGCTGAGACCCAGCTTCTGCAGTAGTAACACGCAGACCTGAGCTGCTGCTAGGGGATGTGGATGTAGGGCCTCGGGCGCTGTTCACATAGCCGGTCCGGCCACGGATCCACCAGAACTCATTTACTAAACAAACATTTTAACAGTTGTTTGTTTGTCGTCTTGCAGACAGACCTGACAAAGCATCAGTTCAGACTTTTTATGAATTGGCATCATGATGTTGTCATTTTGGGATACTTTTTTATCACTTTATTACAATTAAATCTCATGAAAATCTAAGTTTATTTTGGCGGGGCTCATGAGACAGTTTGTTTTGGTGTACAGGCAGTACACAACTGCGAACCCTAGCGGTGAAAAGATATCGCTTTTTGCCCCTTTAAGCAATGGAGGACTGAATAATATATCATATTGAGTTATTAGCCTTAATATTATTAAGAGAGTACAATTAACTTGCTAACTTGATCAATATAAGTGGAAATACTAAGACCCCTCGTCCGCTTTTATGTAACATTAAAGTTGTGTAACTGCTGCGCTAGTTAACGTCATAGTCCGGTCAGCTCTGTGAAGAGAAACGCCTTTTTTCTAACGCCGTCCGTCCTTAGTTATTATAAGTTAATACCAGTGATGTGAGTTGTATTAAATGTACCCACTTATGCCATTTAAAGTGCTCAAATAAGTTCGGGGGTAGGCTATATAACTACACACCTGTCGCATCTGTTCACCCAGTCTCATATAAAATACACTAAAGAATACAGTAACAAAGTAATTTCCTATTTAACTTAATCCTTTCAGTCAAAATATAGACCACAGAGGCTATATTCATAACATGAATATAGACTCACTGAAACCTCCAATTGAACTATTTTAATGGATGCAACATTAGCAGCCTACAGGTTGTTTTGGAGGTTAAATAAAAAGGGGGAAAAAAAGTCGGGCTAGGGTTGGTTTGGGGCCTGAGAATTATGATAAACCAGTGAGCCGGGCCGGTGCGGGCCCAGATTCTAGGCCCGTGCAGGCCACTAGTTAGTGCTACATGTGCAAAACGATAACAATTGCATAACCACTACAAGTAAAAATCCTGCATTCAAACTTTTTAAACAAGAAGTGGGTTTAACTTGTTGGGTAGCCATACTGTCACATTGTTTATCTTGTATTTACAGAATAATTTGAAGTAAATACAAGTTATATAAAGCTAGTTAGACAAGTCAGCTAAATTGCCAAATATAGTACTGTTTTCTCTTCATAAATACCGTATACTGCAGGTAAGACTGTAGTATATTATCTTGGGGGAGGAAAAAAAGTGACTTGACTTGGGACTTGAGTTGCTTTAACTTTGACACAACTTGAGATAAGCTGTGATGTGACTTTACTTGCCTCATAAAAAATGACTTGAGACTTGGACCAAATGAATTGAGTCACATATCTGCCATTTATAGATATATAAATAAATAAAAGCCTTTTATCATACAGCTCATCAATTAATTTAGCCTGTAACAGTAATTACATGATGACATTGAATTATTAATGTTGAATTTATTGTTAATGAAGTTCAGGGACAGAGCGCTCCACAATCCAGGTCTGCTAGGGGCACCAGGCAGGACAGATGCCAGGAACCAGCAGGGCAGAGTTCTGCCCCTTTAACGGCACAGAGACCCTCAGGGACTGTTCAGAGCAACATGGCCAGGTTTGGATGTTGTTCAAAGGATGCATTAGGATGATTTTTTTTGTTGTTGCCCAAGTCCATTTAAATTTTGTGTGAAAAGGAATGAATAGAAGTTGGTTTTTAGTGTTATCTGTAAATGATAAAAGCAGAGGGAAAGACCAACACAGAAGCATCAACAAGAGCCATCTTTAGTTCCTCACACAGTTGTTTGACAGTTGAGATGTCGGAATAATTTGAATTTTTGCTACACACTTTCTTTCAGGTGTTTCCCTGGACTATTTAGACAAAATTCTAGATCTCTCTCCAAAAAAAGGACAGGCACCAAACTGACCCCAGTCCAGTTCTTCCTACTGCGTAGCTCCACAGAAAAGACGCCAAAACCCTCTGAGGAGCTGATGCTTCTACAGGCTGGGTTGGGAAAAAGGACTGTAAATGTTCCAGAGGATGCTGGCCATAAGGAGGTATGTGATCTGGTATGACATTGTTAGTGAAGCAGGGTAAAAAATTTAAATTTGCACAAAATAGAGGCAAGCCTTATTAAAACAGAATATCCAGCTACAGATTATGCCTGATCTTTGCAACCAAATATTTCATTTATTCTAGGAATGCTGGCATTAACTCTAATAAACATATTTAGCTTGTGCTCATTTATTTGAAACATATTTTCTCATCTTACATCCATAGATCACAGACATTCTTTGTGAGACATATCCGAAAATGTCTGATCTGGAGGGGGCCTGGATGCTTCACAAAGCCATGGGTAAAAAGCAAGATATAAATCTTAAACTTGACTAATTTTTTTTTTCTCAAAGTGAAGAAAATTTATTTATTTATTTATTTTTTTTTGTAAAGTTGTCATTTTTGAAAAGTATGATCCTTCAAACAAGGAGTTGACCAGAAATAATTATTTGATATTAAAACCCAAACAGGAGGATCAGGTCAACGGAAACTGAACATTTTGTCACCAGAAGAGGAAGGATACACGGGGGCTAGTCTTGTGAAGACCTGGGGAGGCAAGGGCTGTCTTTATATTATGCCTACCCAGCACACTCTGGACATTTCTCCCCTGCCCTTCACAGCTCCGGAGTTCAGGGCCATGCCGAAAGCTCGGTGTGTGTCATGCCAGGAGTCTGTGCCGCTGCAGCTCTTCAGTCTCCATGTCAAGACATGTACCGAGTCTAACGGCACTGATGAGGTATGGCTTGCTCTCAATAAACTATAACATTGATTTTCTTTCTCTCTGTCCGATGTACAGGTTGGTTTACAGAGAAACTATTTGAAGGTGGGACCATGTTTGCAGTGTCCCCATTAGCTTACCAAAAAAGTTAATAAGTGTTATGACCCCTTCCTCTCTGTCTGTAGTTTTGTCACAGGCCTCTACCTGCAGGCAGTCATGGAGGGTTGTTACGATAATGTGGTGGCACCTGTGTAGGCCTCCTCCAAGGCTATGTTTCCACATAGCTGGCTATTTTCATATACGGAGACATTTCCCTTCGTTTGTGCCGAATTCTCCTCTGAAAATTATTCTTTCTAAAAACTCTGGCCAGGGTGGAGATTTTGGAAAACTCCGTTTTGCCCATTTGCATGTCAACTGGGGAAGACGGACTTCAGAGGAAGTGATGCATTGTTGTTGTTGCTATTTTGTGGATTCTGATTGGCTAACGTGGGCTTGAGCTTCACATTACGCTGCCACCTACAGGTCTGGCATGCTCTTGATGGCATATATACACCTATACACGGGTTAGTGTAAACCGAAAGCTTTTCTTAAAACGGACAGCTGTGCACAATATTATTTTTTAAAAACGGAGAGGGTGAAATATCTGTTGATGAAAATACCCGGCTATGTGGAAACGTATCCCAAGGCTACAAGCACCAGCTTGGTCATTGTTTGTCTCTCTCCCCAAGGCTCCACATCTCTCTGTTTTTGGTTAGATTGTCCTTTGAGAAATGTGTATGTATTGGTGGATGCAGCAACACTCACCCATACATTGCACTTACTACTGATGCATTTACTCTCCACATCTCATGGCTGTTGTTACTAGTTATGTTAATTTATTTGAAATAACACATCCAATTGGTACTTTTTTCTGACTGGTCTCCCATCTTTGTCACAATCATTGAAACGTTTGCAACATATGATACACTTGTTTATATCTATTCTTTCTATTTTCTCACTCTTTTTACTTGTACAGATGAACTCTGATGATGACATTATCAACTTGGATGATCAGACATTGGTAAGCAATCAAAACAAATATTACACAGGGATTTAGACATCATATATATTAAGCCAGAGATGTATTATTTTTATTTACTGAAACATATAACAACCCAATTGTTTCACAGGTGTCCACTGATGTGCAGCCATCATTATTGGACAGAAAGGTGAGCAGACAGCAGTGATGCATCAAATGGCTTCTGTTTCATTTTAAGAGATTGAAATCCATAGGTTGATTGTTAACAAAATACATGATGACCTAATAATGTTTTAACAGGCGTCCACTGATGTGCAGGCATCATACTTGGACAGTAAGGTGAGCGGACTGCAGTGCTACATCAAAACAGGGTTTGCATGATTATGTAAAACCTGGAAAACTAATGGAATTGTGAAAATGAATTTTCCATGCCTTGGAGAGTCATTGAATTTAAATTCTAATATTTGGAAAAGTCATGGAATTTTGTTGTCTGATGTAATTAATTAGGCTATTGCTGCGTTCGATTGGACTCGGAACTCGGAAAGATTCAGGTTGGAAATTCAGATTTCCGGTGTAAATGCGTTTCATTGTGCTAGCTCGGAAACATAGCCTTCCACATTAAATTGATGTTTGTTTGGATCCTTTCCGAGCACAAAAAATGAGTGCTTGAGAACTACATTAACTACTTGAGGGCCAACAATGAAGAGAAATGTCATGTGCTTTAAATATGACTTAGTGTGTGAATTACCGTGACAATTAGGGGGTCTCCCCTGGTGTTCCGTGTCAAACCAAAGTCTTACAAATAGGCTACAGTCTACACAGACGCAAACTGCATGCTACACATGCTTTTTACAGGAAAGCCACTCACACAACAATGCTATGACGTCAATCCAACCGACTCGGTCTGCTTGAATCCTGCCCGAATTCCCAAGTCGGAGTCCCAAGCTCAACGTTCTATTGCACTTTTCCGGCGCGGCACATGTTACTGTAATCACGGGCACAAGAGCTCCATCTCTCGTAAAACATCCTCCAAATTTCCTACAACATTATCCATGACCTCTAAAACTTACTGTAGGACCCCCAAAACATTCTCCAGGTCCTCAAAAACTTTATTCAGGAGCTCTACAACATTTAAAACAAAACAAAAAAAGATTATTGGATGTATTCCATGGTGGATTGTTTTCATGTATTGTTTGTCGTTTGTTTCTTTGTCCTGTTTTGAACATGCAAGACCTAGGTATGTAAGAAAGAATAGCATGTACAATAACCATTGACCTGTTTTACATGATCTATACTCATCAAGAGCACAATGTTACATCAGACAACCTCTGAAACCATTCTTATACGTTTCCTTTTTGTTTTTAGATGGGCATTTAACAGTTGTTTTATTGTCATAGGTTGCCTGTCCAGTGTGCTCTCAAGAATTCTCAAAGTACGACATCCACATACACGCCAGTGTCTGCGGCGAGGTACAAGCATTTTGAAGTAATGTTTGAATTCTTTGGACAGCTAATGACATCATCTGCATTTATGTAAATTAAAAAAATGGTGTTACATCTTTACAGTGACACAAATGAGGGACATGATGATCTTCTTGAGAAGACCCAGGAAGAGTACAGCAGGTATGCAGTAGAATGCAGTTTGTAATGTGACTGGATAATGATGCTTGCCTTGTGGACCTAAATTGTCACTAATGTCTCTTTTTTTTAGTATTTCAGACATCCTGAATTCACTAAAGAAAAAAGTCGACGCGTCACAGACATTTAACATTAATGTCACGAGGGAGAACCTGTTTGAAAGGGGGATGAAACAGTGGTCCCGACAAAAGGGAACATCCCCGAAGAATCTCCTCCAGGTGTCCTTCATTGGAGAGTATGGAATCGATCAAGGTGCTCTTCGGAAGGAGTTCCTCACTGGTATGTGTTCCACACCCAAGGCCAACACAAATGATTAATTGAAAATTAAGAAATCAGTGTAGATAATATTTTGCATTTGACATAAGCTGATTTTTCTGGACAGAAATGGTGCGGGGAATTGAAATGCATTTCTTTGAGGGAGATGGAGAAAGGGGCAAAAACCCCAAGTACAGTATCCTGGATTACCAGGACTGCAATTTCAAGTATGTGCTACAGTGTCATATTAAATATAAAACATATACAGTACAGGCCAAAAGTTTGGACACACCTTCTCATTCAATGCGTTTTCTTTATTTTCATGACTATTTACATTGTAGATTCTCACTGAAGGCATCAAAACTATGAATGAACACATGTGGAGTTATGTACTTAACAAAAAAAGGTGAAATAACTGAAAACATGTTTTATATTCTAGTTTCTTCAAAATAGCCACCCTTTGCTCTGATTACTGCTTTGCACACTCTTGGCATTCTCTCCATGAGCTTCAAGAGGTAGTCACCTGAAATGGTTTTCCAACAGTCTTGAAGGAGTTCCCAGAGGTGTTTAGCACTTGTTGGCCCCTTTGCCTTCACTCTGCGGTCCAGCTCACCCCAAACCATCTCGATTGGGTTCAGGTCCGGTGACTGTGGAGGCCAGGTCATCTGCCGCAGCACTCCATCACTCTCCTTCTTGGTCAAATAGCCCTTACACAGCCTGGAGGTGTGTTTGGGGTCATTGTCCTGTTGAAGCGTATATCCATATAATGGGAGTTTGCGGGGCAACGAGAATGCAGCCTCTAAATAACGCATTATCTACCGCTAAACTTGTTAATTCCACCAATATTTTTTTCATAAATCGCTAGTGTAGACTGTTGACTGCATGACGGTGTAAAATGAACCCTCACCGTCTGCTGAGCAGCTCTGACCGTCACCTTTTAGAGTGTTTGCACCGACATCACAGGTTGGAAATGTACCTGGATGTCGGCCATATTGGAAGTACTTGCTCAGAGATGACATGGAGTTAGTAGGTAAATATCGTTGTTTCTCCTGCTGTCCGAGTCATTCTCTGTAAAGTCTAGCCGTTTACGCACGTTCCTCTGGGCTTTATAGTAGTTTAGACATTTTAAATCCTGCTTAAAATGAACTTTCAGCGTGCTGTCCATTGTTTGTTTACATCCGAGTACTTCCAATATGGCCGACATCCAGATAACTGGCTAACTGTTGGTGGGTGCAAACACTCTTAAAAGTGCCGGTCAGAGCTGCTCAGCAGACTGTGAGGGTTCATTTTACACCTTCATGCGGTCAACAGTCTACACTAGTGATTTATGAAAAAATACTGGTGGAATTAACAAGTTTAGTGGCAGATAATATTATAATAATATATTTAGAGGCTGCATTCTCGGTGGCCCATAATGCCAGAAATAAGGTCTAGGTAGTAAAAAACGGAAGTTCTCCTTTAAAAATAGACATTACATTGTTAGTGTACAATTGTGGTACATTAGCTGAGCTTTATAAAGGGTCAGGGTCCTGCATCACTCTGTTGGGGTTCTTTTCGCAATAATGACTGGCTCTGTCTACATTCTGCTTATTACACAGCTACTTACTAGAGAAATCTATAATATAGACAAATTATTGATTTAAATGTTTGTTTGTTTTTTAAAGCAGGCTGTGTCTGCTGCGCCCATATAGCATTCATGTAGCAACATATATAGTCTTGAACACTGCCATAACCCATACTGTGCTCCATGCCTGTCTTTAATTTAGTTTTTCTTTGTCATCCAGCTCTGTCTGCACTGTTTCGTGTTCGTCTAACATGAATCCAAGTTTCTTGCTCTCCAAATATATTTAGATTAATATGAAAAAAATGTTCCATGGTGATCAGATGAAATCTAAATAAAAGTAACTTTTCCACCACAGGGTGTCGTCAATGAGCTAAACATTAATTTTACCAGACATTTTCCTACGGATTGATATGATTAGGCGTGGTCCTTATCCGAGCTGCGTCCCTAGAAACAGTCTGCTATCCAGAAATAACAGACGTTACAATGCTGTATTTTCCCAATCAGAATATTATTCCACAAATTCAACTAAGCCGTGTAATAATTGTGATATACTTGGCTGTTATTTTGGATCAGAGCAGGCGGCCTCTGTGCTGTGGGGGTATTGCACAATACCAGCAAGAACGCATTGTGTCAACCTGACAACGGAGCGTTCTGTGTGCTCGTGATATTGCGAGTTCATTCCTCTGAGATAAGAACATTCTCCCTAAGGACACAAGTCCGTTCTTTGCAGTCTCGGGTTTGAGAAAGGCCCAGTTACTTCAGCATCCTCCTCTGCTTCTTCTCCTCTGAGATTTATTGGTGGTTGAAATTACAACTTCCAGGTCACACAAATCAGATTACATATGTGGGAGCCAGGTTGTTCATTTTCTGTTTTGCTTGTGGGTGTTGTGCACGTTTGTGCCAGTAGGTGGCAGTATCTGTTCAAACTTGTTGTTTTCTGTCTATATAGTCAGGTGGGTTAATCAGCGCAGGTGCGCACGCTAGGGAAGCCATACGGTTTTTGAACGTGCCATGGCGTGTAACGCCGCAGGTCAGAGTATTCCATGTAAGTTATTATGTATAGTATAAACAGTATATACTTTGCCTCGGTTGTATAATAAATCAGCACAAAGAAAGGTAAATGTTTGGACATTTGTGCTGTTTGTGCACTTACACTAGCACGCGTACAAGCCCTTCAGACCAGTGTGCGCAAATAGTAGCAAAGGAGGCCACTATAACATTAAAATCATTTTCAGCCTGTGGCTTGTTTTTCCAATTTCCTATTTTTGATCTGAGCATAGAATTTAAAGTGTGAAAAACCTTTTTTGTATCAAATTCACACAAGAATAATTAAATAAATTGTTTCTTCATTTTCGGATTTTAGATTTTCAATTGAATATTACAAGATCGAATGATACATGGATTCATATACTCTTTTAAAATGTTTCTCCATCACCAATATCAAGGTTTATTTTGTTTCCAGGAAGAAAAACTAATAGAATTATTGGACGCAATTGTGGCCTGTGGCTACACGGGGCCAATAAACATAAACAAAAAAAAGGCCATCATCGAGTATGTCCACAGAGTATTAAAATATTTGTCACCAGATGTTTCAGTGATAATTTCACTCTAATACAGTCTTTTTTCTACAGTTTTACAGTTCTCTTGTTTTTTCTTTACTAATTATTAGTGCTATCACCATGCATTCACTGGTGAGGCTGATTAACATCTTTCAGCAGCTGCAAGATGGATTGCGGCTGTATGGAATCGACGCAGTCTTGGCGCAGCACCCAAAGCTTTGCCAGCAGCTGTTTGTCCCCGGACATATAAAAGAAGTCAGTAACGTTGAGAACTATTTATTAATGAAATGGACCAAACATTACAATGTGCTATACATGCAAGTTTTGTGTGTAATTCTTCCCCATAAGGATTTACTGTGTTTCTGTATTTAATCTGTTTCTCTGATTAGGTGGACTCTGACTTCCTTGTACGTGCACTGTATCCAGATTTCAGCGAGGAAGGGTCTGTCAAACAGCAGCGAGAGATGAAAGTCATCAACTTTCTGCAGGATTTCCTGCAAAAGCTGGAAGACGGAGGTAACAAACTGCATAGCACCATTTTTTGCCATAACCTTTGTCTACCACTCTTACCTTAGCTTAAAGGTTGAATATGGAGAATGCTTATTAAAAGCTATATTTAAAAAAAAATAATACATCCACGGTGCTTTTAGAGGGGTGCAGAATAAAAGTATAGCATTTCCTTGAAAAATTATATTTAGTCTGAATTAAATAATTTAACAAATTTTGATGGGTTTGACAATGACTTCATGTTTACATCGTACCAGCCAGGCATTGCGGGTTGCCAGGTCTCGTAAAATGGCGGAGTCTGCAATTGCTGCAGCTGCTTCAAAGCCCCGGCGAACGGTGCGTTATCCGTCCCAGCAGCAGAGTGAGCGGAGAAGGGCAAAAATGTGGGTCAATATGAAATGAAGTAGTTTCATGTAATGTCCGGCCACGGGAGGGTTTTAACCGTTTATAACGTCCTGCTGTTAGCTGTTAGCTTGACATCCTGATTTCCAAAAAACTGAATAAATACCACACATAGCAACATATATAGCTAGGCTAACGTTAAATAATGTAAAATAATGTTGTAAAATTAATTGATTAGTGGAAATGAATCATTACCCTGTATTATTCATGGCTTGACATGGTGCAGCTGATATCAAAAGAACCTGGCAACCCGACTTCTGGAATTAATTTCGGCTGTTGTGACGACGATCTTGAGACACTAGATGTCGCTATTCTGCCGAAGGCGAGGACCCTATTGTTTTTGCTCCGTTTATTATTATTATTCTTTCTCCCGCCGCCTCTTTGAACTGGAATTTGACCCCCTAAACATGCTCAAAAACTCACCAAAATTGGCACGCACATCAGAACCGCTGAAAAATTTTAGAAAATCATGAAATTAACTCCTAAAGTGCCAAAATGGGCTCTCTAGCACCACCTAGGCACACAAAAATGGCCGCTACGGCCTGTAGGAATGTCATAGAAACATGAAACCAAAAGTGGCGTGTTCGTCTCATGAAGGCCTAAAAATCACGCGCTGACACCCCTGACCTAAATCCAACAGGAAGTGAGATATTTGCCCTTTCAAAGTAAGATTTTGCCTTAAAACTGCCTTTCCTAAAAAATCTTCTTCTCATACACCGCTTATCCAATCGGCTTCAAACTTGCACAGATGACAGATCAACTCGTTCTAATCAAAAGTTATTCGTAACTTTTTCATTACTCGCTTAGTTTGGATTTTATGGGCTCCATAACGTGAGATATCAGAAAAACGTCCTGACGATCTTCGAAAGCTGTCCCATAGGAAATGAATGGCAGCAGGGGGGAGAAAGAGACCAATCTTAGGGCTTTTTCTAGCATTTACAGCGTCTCCATACTTTGTGCTACAGACTCTCTCTCTCACTCATGTTTTCATCTTTTTCATATCTTCTACCGTTTTTCATCTGTGCCTCTCAAAGTACCATGAGCAAAAGTGGAGAAATTCTCAGTTTACAATGGGTGTGTATTGCACGGAATGCTGTGAGCTAGAGTGGAGAGGGCTCTAAAAATCGTCTAAAACTTTTGTCTTTAACTCGCTGCCATGGCCACAATTTTCACTGTACAGACACAATTTATACCACAAAACGTAGGAAAATTTGTCCTGCTCACAGATATGTTGACATGGAATCTCTCACGCATACACATTTTTGCTGAGTGGCTCCAAAGCGAAGGGAGCGCTGATTTTTTTCTCATTCACTCCCATGTAAACTCAGAGGAGAAATTTCTGGAAACAGCTGGGGTGCAACACATTTTAAACTCGCTCCCCTGACCACATTTTTGACTCGAGAAATATAAAACGCGACACGCGCGTTCACGAGACGTGGCTGTCTCTCAAAATCACTTTATTTTCTTGCTTGGACCAACGGTTTGGGTATGCGAAGCATTTGTTCGAGGAGTTAAATCCCTTTATAAACAGCCTTTGGTGATCTGCTTTCCTGACGTGTCTGTGTCTTCCACAGGTGTGGGCAAGTCATTAATCGCCATGACAACGGCTGCACACACAGACACAGCCACAGGGCTCTATCTGTCTGTGTGTCTCACAATCTTTAAAGGACAGATTACAGCAGCAGAAACTTCATTTGAAACAGAACACACACATTATTAACCCCTAAAGTGCCAAAATGGGCTCTCTAGCGCCACATAGGTGCACTAAACTGGCCACTGCAGCCCGTCGGAATGTCGTATCAAGATCAAACCAAAACTGGTGTGTTTGACTTACAAATCATGCGTTGACACCCATGACCTAATTCCAACAGGAAGTGAGCTACTTGACCTTTCAAAGTAAGATTTTCCCTCAAACGTGCTCTTAAAAAAACACATGTCCTCCTACCCCGTTTATTGTGTCGGCTTTAAAGACGCACACATGACAGTTCAACTGCTGCTAAACAGATCTTCTGTATAACTTTATCTCTCTCATCATCACATTTTTTTCATGATTGGACCAACGGTTTGGGAATGGGAAGAACTTGTTTGAGGAGTTAAATCTCCACTACAACAGATCTTTCTGTGTTCTGTCTGTCTCTCTCTGCTCTTCTCCCAGGTGCACCTACTTCATCACCATGGCAACCGCTGTCACACACAAACTCACAGAAACATGATGTGTGTGTGTGTGTGTGTGTGTCTAAATCTTAAATGCAGACATGACAGGGGCACGATCTCCATTTTAACCCTTTAGGTGCCAGACTTTATTGAGGAAAATATTCCATTTTCATTTCAACATTTCAAAAGGCTGTGGCTTGAAAGTGGTGAGAGATAAAGGCATACTGTAAATGAGAAAACTATTCATCATGACCCAAAGTTTGTCATGGGAGTAAATTAACTTATCTAATTTGCATATTGTGATGTCACTAGGCGGCGGCCATATTGGATTTCATACATCTCAGTAAAACAACATTTTGAACATATTTACACAGTAAATTTATTTTGTTTTGTGTTGTTTTTGTTGTCTCTTCCTCAAAATAAAGGACGAGGAATCTGATGGGAATAAATTCACTCATCTAATTTGCATATCGTGACATCACTTATCCATACCTACAGCTACAGAAAGCATTCAAACATCAAAACATTCAGCTCTGTAAGGATTTTCTGATGTTTGTGGCAACATGTTTGATATTTCTAAATAATTCACAGTGACGACATAAGCTGGGGCCCGAAACGGGCGCGAGTGCGAGGTCCTGCCAAACGCTGCTTGCAGCTTTAATTATTATTATTCTTTCTCCCGCCGCCTCTTTGAACTGGAATTTGACCCCCTAAACATGCTCAAAAACTCACCAAAATTGGCACGCACATCAGAACCGCTGAAAAATTTTAGAAAATCATGACATTAAAAAAATTAAGCGCCAAAATGGGCTCTCTAGCGCCACCTAGGCACACAAAAATGGCCGCCACGGCCTGTAGGAATGTTGTAGAAACATGAAACCAAAAGTGGCGTGTTCGTCTCATAAAGGCCTAAAAATCACGCGTTGACACCCCTGACCTAAATCCAACAGGAAGTGAGCTATTTGCCCTTTCAAAGTAAGATTTTGCCTTAAAACTGCCTTTCCTAAAAAATCTTCTTCTCATACACCGCTTATCCAATCGGCTTCAAACTTGCACAGATGACAGATCAACTCGTTCTAATCAAATCTTATTCGTAACTTTTTCATTACTCGCTTAGTTTGGATTTTATGGGCTCCATAAGGTGAGATGTCAGAAAAACGTCCTGACGATCTTCGAAAGCTGTCCCATAGGAAATGAATGGCAGCAGGGGGGAGAAAGAGACCAATCTTAGGGCTTTTTCTAGCATTTACAGCGTCTCCATACTTTGTGCTACAGACTCCATTCCAACTCTCAAATGTTGCCACAGGTCTCATCTATTCACTCATGTTTTCATCTTTTTCATATCTTCTACCGTTTTTCATCTGTGCCTCTCAAAGTACCATGAGCAAAAGTGGAGAAATTCTCAGTTTACAATGGGTGTGTATTGCACGGAATGCTGTGAGCTAGAGTGGAGAGGGCTCTAAAAATCGTCTAAAACTTTTGTCTTTAACTCGCTGCCATGGCCACAATTTTCACTGTACAGACACAATTTATACCACAAAACGTAGGAAAATTTGTCCAGCTCACAGATATGTTGACATGGAATCTCTCACGCATACACATTTTTGCTGAGTGGCTCCAAAGCGAAGGGAGCGCTGATTTTTTTCTCATTCACTCCCATGTAAACTCAGAGGAGAAATTTCTGGAAACAGCTTAGGTGCAACACATTTTAAACTCGCTCCCCTGATCACATTTTTGACTCGAGAAATATAAAACGCGACACGCGCGTTCACGAGACGTGGCTGTCTCTCAAAATCACTTTATTTTCTTGCTTGGACCAACAGTTTGGGTATGCGAAGCATTTGTTCGAGGAGTTAAATCCCTTTATAAACAGCCTTTGGTGATCTGCTTTCCTGACGTGTCTGTGTCTTCCACAGGTGCGGGCAAGTCATTAATCGCCATGACAACGGCTGCACACACAGACACAGCCACAGGGTTCTCTGGTCTGTGTGTCTCACAATCTTTAAAGGACAGATTACAGCAGCAGAAACTTCATTTGAAACAGAACACACACATTATTAACCCCTAAAGTGCCAAAATGGGCTCTCTAGCGCCACCTAGGTGCACTAAACTGGCCACTGCAGCCCGTCGGAATGTCGTATCAAGATCAAACCAAAACTGGTGTGTTTGACTTACAAATCATGCGTTGACACCCATGACCTAATTCCAACAGGAAGTGAGCTACTTGACCTTTCAAAGTAAGATTTTCCCTCAAACGTGCTCTTAAAAAAAAACACATCTCCTCCTACACCGTTTATTGTGTCGGCTTTAAAGACGCACATATGCCAGCTCAACTGCTGCTAAACAGATCTTCTGTATAACTTTATCTCTCTCATGATCACATTATTTTGATGATTGGACCAGCGGTTTGGGAATGGGAAGAACTTGTTCGAGGAGTTAAATCTCCACTAAAACAGGTCTCTCTGTGTTCTGTCTGTCTCTCTCTGCTCTTCTGCCAGGTGCACCTACTTGATTACCATGGCAACCACTGTCACACACAAACTCACAGAAACATGGTGTGTGTGTGTCTAAATCTTACATGCAGACATGACAGGGGCACTAACTCCATTTTAACCCTTTAGGTGCCAGACTTTATTGAGGAAAATATTCCATTTTCATTTCAACATTTCAAAAGGCTGTGGCTTGAAAGTGGTGAGAGATAAAGGCATACTGTAAATGAGAAAACTATTCATCATGACCCAAAGTTTGTCATGGGAGTAAATTAACTTATCTAATTTGCATATTGTGATGTCACTAGGCGGCGGCCATATTGGATTTCATACATCTCAGTAAAACAACATTTTGAACATATTTACACAGTAAATTTATTTTGTTTTGTGTTGTTTTTGTTGTCTCTTCCTCAAAATAAAGGACGAGGAATCTGATGGGAATAAATTCACTCATCTAATTTGCATATCGTGACATCACTTATCCATACCTACAGCTACAGAAAGCATTCAAACATCAAAACATTCAGCTCTGTAAGGATTTTCTGATGTTTGTGGCAACATGTTTGATATTTCTAAATAATTCACAGTGACGACATAAGCTGGGGCCCAAAACGGGCGCGAGTGCGAGGTCCTGCCAAACGCTGCTTGCAGCTTTAATTATTATTATTCTTTCTCCCGCCGCCTCTTTGAACTGGAATTTGACCCCCTAAACATGCTCAAAAACTCACCAAAATTGGCACGCACATCAGAACCGCTGAAAAATTTTAGAAAATCATGACATTAAAAAAATTAAGCGCCAAAATGGGCTCTCTAGCGCCACCTAGGCACACAAAAATGGCCGCCACGGCCTGTAGGAATGTTGTAGAAACATGAAACCAAAAGTGGCGTGTTCGTCTCATAAAGGCCTAAAAATCACGCGTTGACACCCCTGACCTAAATCCAACAGGAAGTGAGCTATTTGCCCTTTCAAAGTAAGATTTTGCCTTAAAACTGCCTTTCCTAAAAAATCTTCTTCTCATACACCGCTTATCCAATCGGCTTCAAACTTGCACAGATGACAGATCAACTCGTTCTAATCAAATCTTATTCGTAACTTTTTCATTACTCGCTTAGTTTGGATTTTATGGGCTCCATAAGGTGAGATGTCAGAAAAACGTCCTGACGATCTTCGAAAGCTGTCCCATAGGAAATGAATGGCAGCAGGGGGGAGAAAGAGACCAATCTTAGGGCTTTTTCTAGCATTTACAGCGTCTCCATACTTTGTGCTACAGACTCCATTCCAACTCTCAAATGTTGCCACAGGTCTCATCTATTCACTCATGTTTTCATCTTTTTCATATCTTCTACCGTTTTTCATCTGTGCCTCTCAAAGTACCATGAGCAAAAGTGGAGAAATTCTCAGTTTACAATGGGTGTGTATTGCACGGAATGCTGTGAGCTAGAGTGGAGAGGGCTCTAAAAATCGTCTAAAACTTTTGTCTTTAACTCGCTGCCATGGCCACAATTTTCACTGTACAGACACAATTTATACCACAAAACGTAGGAAAATTTGTCCAGCTCACAGATATGTTGACATGGAATCTCTCACGCATACACATTTTTGCTGAGTGGCTCCAAAGCGAAGGGAGCGCTGATTTTTTTCTCATTCACTCCCATGTAAACTCAGAGGAGAAATTTCTGGAAACAGCTTAGGTGCAACACATTTTAAACTCGCTCCCCTGATCACATTTTTGACTCGAGAAATATAAAACGCGACACGCGCGTTCACGAGACGTGGCTGTCTCTCAAAATCACTTTATTTTCTTGCTTGGACCAACAGTTTGGGTATGCGAAGCATTTGTTCGAGGAGTTAAATCCCTTTATAAACAGCCTTTGGTGATCTGCTTTCCTGACGTGTCTGTGTCTTCCACAGGTGTGGGCAAGTCATTAATCGCCATGACAACGGCTGCACACACAGACACAGCCACAGGGTTCTCTGGTCTGTGTGTCTCACAATCTTTAAAGGACAGATTACAGCAGCAGAAACTTCATTTGAAACAGAACACACACATTATTAACCCCTAAAGTGCCAAAATGGGCTCTCTAGCGCCACCTAGGTGCACTAAACTGGCCACTGCAGCCCGTCGGAATGTCGTATCAAGATCAAACCAAAACTGGTGTGTTTGACTTACAAATCATGCGTTGACACCCATGACCTAATTCCAACAGGAAGTGAGCTACTTGACCTTTCAAAGTAAGATTTTCCCTCAAACGTGCTCTTAAAAAAAAACACATCTCCTCCTACACCGTTTATTGTGTCGGCTTTAAAGACGCACATATGCCAGCTCAACTGCTGCTAAACAGATCTTCTGTATAACTTTATCTCTCTCATGATCACATTATTTTGATGATTGGACCAGCGGTTTGGGAATGGGAAGAACTTGTTCGAGGAGTTAAATCTCCACTAAAACAGGTCTCTCTGTGTTCTGTCTGTCTCTCTCTGCTCTTCTGCCAGGTGCACCTACTTGATTACCATGGCAACCACTGTCACACACAAACTCACAGAAACATGGTGTGTGTGTGTCTAAATCTTACATGCAGACATGACAGGGGCACTAACTCCATTTTAACCCTTTAGGTGCCAGACTTTATTGAGGAAAATATTCCATTTTCATTTCAACATTTCAAAAGGCTGTGGCTTGAAAGTGGTGAGAGATAAAGGCATACTGTAAATGAGAAAACTATTCATCATGACCCAAAGTTTGTCATGGGAGTAAATTAACTTATCTAATTTGCATATTGTGGTGTCACTAGGTGGCAGCCATATTGGATTTCATACATCTCAGTAAAACAACATTTTGAACATATTTACACAGTAAATTTATTTTGTTTTGTGTTGTTTTTGTTGTCTCTTCCTCAAAATAAAGGACGAGAAATCTGATGGGAATAAATTCACTCATCTAATTTGCATATCGTGACATCACTTATCCATACCTACAGCTACAGAAAGCATTCAAACATCAAAACGTTCAGCTCTGTAAGGATTTTCTGATGTTTGTGGCAACATGTTTGATATTTCTAAATAATTCACAGTGACGACATAAGCTGGGGCCCGAAATGGGCGCAAGTGCGAGGTCCTGCCAAACGCTGCTTGCAGCTTAAATTATTGCTATTGTTCTTTCTTGTTGCACTGACTGGAGTGGCACCTTAATTTCGTTGTACACACAGTGACAATAAAAGCTATTCTATTCTATTCTATTCTATTCTATACTATAGTGTTTTGGTCGATTTCTATGTTGTTGTCATAATCTAAATCTGTGAAGTGATTCAAGATGTCAGATGAATGTAATGCAGTAAAAAGTACAGTATTACTTCTGAAATGTAGTGGAATAAAAGTACACGGGAGCATAAAATAGAAATACTCGAGTAACTTAAAAGTACCTCGACGCTGTACTTAAATAGCTTCAGTACTTCAGCAAATGTATGACTTTAGTTTCCACCACTGTCCATTAGGTCCATTAGTCAACTAGTTGCCCGCATGTTTACAATATTAATGTAATTATTAAATTATATATTTCGGTCACTTAGTCACAGAAAAAAACAACAACAAACAAACATGAAACTCTGTTAGGAGCTGCGCCTTATCAAAATAAATCCAAACCAGTTTGCTAAGTTTTAAACAGTGTTTGCTGCTGCTCCGTTGATCAACAGTTATTTTGAGAGCGCACTGTGTCTTTTAAAATTGTTGCTGTTGCATGTTTTCAAACATGTCACCAAAAACAGCTAGCCTATCAAGAAAGTTTTTAGCCTTTTAAGAAAACACTCTAAAACTTAAATTTAACTTCAGGGGACATACAAGTTCACCGTAGCCTACTTTTTGCTGGTTAATCTGTGCATCGCCTTTGATGTGGGACTTTAATGTGAAAGGACAAACACAGGAAGTGTGCACGCTCAGCAGTCAGACAGGAGTCAGGTTCATTTCCAGGGCTGGTACCTGCGGTTATTCCACAGGCTAGTTAATAACATGTCGGGCAGGAAATCCAAAGTGTGGGATCATTTTGAGAAGGTGAAGGACGAACCCAAGGTGATATGTAAACTCATCTTCACTGGTCGACTACAGCTTTACTAAAAACTACAGTATATTTTTAACATCACAATTAACAAGTCATGTGGAAAGCAGGCGAAACGACACACACTAAACAGGGAACCAGAGTGCCCCCCTACAGAGGCTGAGCCCCCAGTGTCCTCAGACCCTGGACACGCCCCTGTTAGAGTCTGTAAATTAATAACTGACTCTCTCAGAAGGTAAATATATTTATTTTGTAGTTTAATTACATGTAACCAGTCATTCCTCAGCACTGTAACTACATAATAAAGAAAGAAATAATCGCAAACAAGCCTGTTGTTCGTTCTGCAAGCTCTCGCGAGATCACGAAATGCGCCGCGCGGGAAAATCTCCATGAAGAAACCACACAGAGCCGTCAGTGTTATGTGTACAAAACATGAGCTGATAAAAGCTCCGCTATAACTGGACACCCAGAGACAACAACCTGTCCTTCATCAGCAACTGTCTCTGTCCGTCAAACCGGAAGTCCACTGTCCCTGAATCCCAGCAGACAGAACAACCCGGAGCACTGACCGCAGACTGGAAACCAGTACAGGAGGAGAACAAAATGGCCGCCACGAGGCTCAGAGTGAACCAGAGAATGAGCGGATGATCCACGGAGCCTCGAGACTCTTCCTCGTGTCTTTAGTGTGGCTGCTGTCAAGCCCTTTTTATCCATGACGTCATCAACACTCACCTCAACATCGCTGCTATCAGAGGACGAGCCTGCTGCTTGTCTTCTCCGGACCTTGTTGCTCCGGTGCTCCGGGTTCTGCTTGTCCTCCTCCATTCCGCTCCTCTGCTGCTCCTCCTGCTCCTGGGCTGCGTCAAGTAGTATGGATTGTAGTAGAGCAAATTAGTATGTCCGAACCGTAGTAGGGAGGAGCAGTATGCTACCACCCCTACTAAACACGACTACATTGTAGTATGATCGCAGAGCATACTGCGGGGCTACTACTTACCCAAGATGCACCGCGGGCTTCTTCTTCGTCTTCTTCTTCATTGTACACGTTGCACGGCATGTTACCGCCCTCATCAGTCTCCTATTTAAATGCAACGTGCTCGCTGCCAGGCAAGATTTAAAATATCATGGCGGAGCAACACATCAATACAGATGTAACTACACGCACACTTTGTTACATTACTATATATACATACACACACACACACACACACACACACACACACATACATACATACATACATACATATATATATATACATATATATATATATATATATATATATATATACATATATATATATATATATATACATATATATATATATATATATATATATATATATATATACATACATATATATATATACATATATACATATATATATATACATATATATATATATATATATATATATATATATATATATATATACATATATATATATATATATATATATATATATACATATATATATATATATATATATATATATATATATATATATATATATATATGTATACATATATATATATATATATATACATATATATATAATATATATATATATATATAATATATATATATATATATATATATTATATATATATATATATATATATATATATATATATATATATATATATAATCTGTTTGACCATTTCATGTATAATGTCGCATTGTTGTGGCTGCACAGGTCTGTACGCCTCCTTCATTATATGCAACAAGCTAAAGATTTAAGTTGCACAAATATACAATAATCAACACACACAGTTTTCATTGGTCAAAAATGTATTTCTGCTAATATGAATATGAACAAAGCGGTCTGTTTTATGCCGGTATTAAGTTAGTTTGATATTGGACATTCACATTCGTCTGACATTCAAAAGAAAATTAAATATGTCTTATATGCTAAAACCATTTGAGTGAATGATGTCAAACCAGCTGTTTAACATAGAGGCTAATATTTCTCACATGCCACAACACTTCTTTTTTAAATATATCTTATGTATAAGTTTTGAGGACTTTTTAAATGTAAAAAAAAGAACTCTGTGTGGCATTCATCTGGTCTCTGATCTGAGCTGCTGTTAACTTGCCATTTCTGAGGCTGGTGACTCGGATGAACTTATCCTCAGAAGCAGAGGTGACTCTTGGTCTTCCTTTCCTGGGTCGGTCCTCATGTGTGCCAGTTTCGTTGTAGCGCTTGATGGTTTTTGCGACTCCACTTGGGGACACATTTAAAGTTTTTGCAATTTTCCGGACTGACTGACCTTCATTTCTTAAAGTAATGATGGCCACTCGTTTTTCTTTAGTTAGCTGATTGGTTCTTGCCATAATATGAATTTTAACAGTTGTCCAATAGGGCTGTCGGCTGTGTATTAACCTGACTTCTGCACAACACAACTGATGGTCCCAACCCCATTGATAAAGCAAGAAATTCCACTAATTAACCCTGATAAGGCACACCTGTGAAGTGGAAACCATTTCAGGTGACTACCTCTTGAAGCTCATGGAGAGAATGCCAAGAGTGTGCAAAGCAGTAATCAGAGCAAAGGGTGGCTATTTTGAAGAAACTAGAATATAAAACATGTTTTCAGTTATTTCACCTTTTTTTGTTAAGTACATAACTCCACATGTGTTCATTCATAGTTTTGACGCCTTCAGTGAGAATCTACAATGTAAATAGTCATGAAAATAAAGAAAACGCATTGAATGAGAAGGTGTGTCCAAACTTTTGGCCTGTACTGTATATTGGTATAGTATATTTGTAGTAGTATCAAGGTACCAAGTACCAAGAGGCGAAGCTCTGTTGAATTTCTGCCAACAGCCACTAGGGGCGCTGCAGCCATTTTGGACTGTTGAGCTTGGACTGTTGGGCCCAGACAACATGCAAGATGTCAAGGAGAGAGGAGAAAAAAGTAAAAGAAAACAATGTAGTGCAATTAACTGCAACAACTATCAGTGGAACACCCCGCACCTGGCCTTCCACCGTTTCCCGAAGGATCCAGACAGGTAAGAACTCCTAAATTCATATATATATATATATATATATATATATATATATATATATATATATATATATATATATATATATATATATATGTATACATATACATGGCCTCTTGGACCATTTGTATCTGAACTGATTACTGCTTTAGCATTAAAATATATCATATTAAAATAGCCTATATTATTTTACTGTCCCCTTACTGTACAAACTGTAAATAAATCTTTCTTCCTGACTATGTGACGTCGCCATTAATGTGTTTCTAGTTAAAATATTGATTTTCTTTTTTTGTTGATTTTTTTTTTTTTTTTACATTGGCAGTCAGAAATTTGAAAATCTAACGATGATTTCTGTTTTTACAGTTTCTGGTTGATAAATGGTGTAATTCTGGTGAATACTGTGTTTTTTTTATTTTATTATTTTGCTTTCACAAAACTTTGTTTTCTTTATTACACTACCACATTAACTGGCATCCTGTACCATGTCATTTTTGGGAATACTACACTGTGACATTTTTCTTACATATTATTTTATGATTTTCATACTACACTATGACGTTTTTTTTATGTACTATACTCTCAAGGCAATTGAATCAAACGCAACTGGACTTAGTTTTGTCTTAGAAGACGTTTCACCTCTTATCCAAGAGGCTTCATCAGTTCATGCTTGTCTGACTAGGCTGGAACTAAAAAACAGGTCTTCACAAGACCAATGATGTCACTGGTTCGTTAGTGCTCCAATGGTGTGTCAACGACGGTCGTTGAAACTCCTGCTGCAACGGTGGTCGTTGTCTGTGGTGGCAAAACTACAATTTAATGAACAGTTTAAAAGAAAAAGTCTTCACACGTCGGCTGTCTTTCTTGAGTTTTAATAAGCATTCATGAATGGAGACACTCAAACATACAACCGCATGAACAGTCAGTCATTCAGTCAGTGAGTGAGTGCCCAGCAAGTCCTCTCGCCCTGCTATGTTTATAGTTCCCATAACACATGCACATCAACAGTCAAAATATGTGGCTCCTTGACATTCTTAAAACACAACATCTCTTCAGACAAGGACACTTGTTGTCTGAGCCTCTCTGGCTCGCAACCATGGTGTCTCTCACTGCTGTGACAGTAGGGGTTAAATGAGCAACACACATCATTAGATGAGAAGTTCAGTTTCATCAAAACAAGTAACCTTATACAACACATTATAGGTTGAATATGTTTAAATACCAGAATTTTCCATCACATTCCACCCTTTTTAGAATTCAAATGCTAAACCATAAGCATGGAAAATTATCGTCCTTATGTCCTACGAGTTCCACCCATACCAGCCAAACGCCAGTATCACCAGCCTCCAACATAGTAGATAAAAGCCCAGGCAGAAGTCACCAGCCATAAGCACAGGCAAGCCAAACATCCCCCTCCCTAAATGGCGAAGGAGAAGGCAAAAGACTTGTCTGTCTAACTACACTACCTAATAAGGAAAAAAACCTCTATATGATGAGGACAAAAAATCCCTTAAACTAAACTCCAAGTTAAAGCAAGATACACATAAATGAAAAATGTCATCTTTAATGAGAATACACAATAGTAAAATCCATAAAGGGAACACATTGCTTTACTGACTGTCATGTGAATGTTTATATAAAAGTAAATGAAGATGAATAAAATGAGAAATAAAAATGAAAATTAAAAAAATGAAAGTGAAAATCAAAAGAATAAATTGAGTAAATATGGTGTCTACTAAACTAATGCTAAGTGTAATCAGTGTTAAAGCAGCGTAATGAAAAAATGTGATTGCAAATCAAACTACTAATGAATCAACTTTAATGATCAAAACATTTCTAAACTAATACACATAAATGTGAATCAGAAGAAGAACTTAAACGAGAGACTCCTGTGAATTGTAAGGAGGAGATTTTCCAAGTCCACAGCTACAGCATCAATCTTGTGTGCATTGTTTACTGTTCCCCACCATGGCAGGAGACCCCCAAAACCCTTCTCCACAGGGGGCACCCTTACCACAGCTCGCCTTGCTCTGTGCGGTGGGTAGTAGTGATCATAGTCTGTGTGAAAATGAGTCAAATCAGGAACAATAGTCACAGCAGGCAGCAACTTAGCCAAATAGCACCTGCCACACCATCCAGACTGAAGTGCCTGATGAACATGTCTGCCACACACCCAGACATGATGTCTGAGCGATCCATACCCATCACTGGATTGCATCACTGCTGTCTCCATCACCAAAAGCACCTGGAACAAACCGTTCCACCTGCGAGCTTTCCAGCTCTTTCGTCTCAGATCTCTCACCACAACGTAGTCGCCTAGATTGAGGTCATGTAGCTTCCTTTCCGCTGGTTTGGGCAGGGCAGCTTTCACCTGTTGGTGGATTTCAGACAAAACAGAGGACAAGGTTGCACAATATCATAACATTTCATCCTCGCAGTGACCAGTGTCTGGCAACTGCCTTTTAACGGGCCCAATCCCAGTATTGAGTGGTCTGCCAAACAAGATCTCAAATGGACTGAATCCATTTCTGCTCCTCCTTCTAGCCGTCATGTTCATCAATACAATGGGAAGAGCTTTTCTCCATGACATCTAAGTCTCCTCACACACTTTAACACGTTTGTTTTTAAAGTTGCATTTTCTCTCTCACATGCCCCTCCAGAGGCTGGGTGATATGCACAATGGTGTCTCAGATCAATACTCACCAACAGTTTTCAAGGCTGCACTCACAAAAGCTGATTTTAGTTGGAATTCCCCACCTGGGAATCAGAGTCATCAAAGCCTTCGCCACTGCTGCTGCATCCTGTTTAGCTGTGGGAAAAGCTCCAACTCATTTTGAAAACATGCACACAGCTGTGTACAATTAGCTGTTAGTTCAATGATATCCATTTGCAAGCGATCAAAAGTATTAGTATAAAAGTATACTATAAAGTATAGTAGCACAGATCACACATCTTTTGCAAAACTCTGTGGCATAACTGGAAAACCCTCTTGTAAAGCAGTATCTCCGTATCTCATCTCATCTCATCTCATCATTCCCCCCTTTGACACGTGGTCCAAACCATGTGTCAATTTAGCAAAGAAATGAAAAAGGTAGCGAGGGAGACAGGCCAGGCCATCGGGGCCCGTCCACACTTTATCAACCACAGTACATCCAGCATTTTCAAACGGCCTTCTCAGTAGGAGAGGCCCTTATCTGCAGGTCTGTTATCTCAGCCGTAGCCACGACTGTAGGAGCAGAAACAGGGGTTAGTCAAGGCTGAAGACAATGGCAGCACATGATGAGCAATAGTTTTCCCCGAAGTTAAGAAATCCCTATCCTTCCAAA
Source organism: Epinephelus lanceolatus (assembly GCF_041903045.1). NCBI lineage: Eukaryota > Metazoa > Chordata > Actinopteri > Perciformes > Serranidae > Epinephelus > Epinephelus lanceolatus. Next base: position 3,135,999 of record NC_135755.1, on the reverse strand, counting down.
TTTATCCAAAATCATGAACCCCACCCAAAGCATATCTGCTGTCTGTGTAAATATTTACAGATTTGCCCTCTGTCAGGTTACACGCCTCTGTCAGAGCCACCAATTCAGTGGCTTTAGCTGAATGTGAGGATGACAAAGGACGTGCTATCACTGTCTCCTGCAGTGTTGACGGCAAAACTTGCAACATTTTTACCAGTGCTGGGGTCTCTTGAAGCTGATCCATCTACAAAGATTCAAATCAGCGTTGTTAATCGGTGTGTCTCTCAAATCTGGCCTGGGAGAACAGGCAGAAGTTATCCCAGACACACAGTCATGTGTGTCAACTGCAGCAACACTATCAAGTTTAGATGACAAATAAGCTACAGGTCGCTTTTTCCCCCTGTGTTCTTGTAACGGTACAGAAGTCATGTACCCACCCTTTTCATCAACAGTCTGGGTAAATGGTCGTGTACAGTCAGGCAGTCCAAGAGTAGGAGGTGTTTGCAAAGATTCAAATCAACAAAAGATTTCTCTGCGTCAGGAGTCCAAATGACACGATCAGATGCTTTCAGGCCTTTCCCATGAGCAATTGCTGCTAATGGTGCCTCAATCTCAGCATAATTAGGAAGAGATCACGTGACCCAGGAATGTGAACTCTTTTGCAACAAATTGTAGTTTTGACAGGCTGGCTTTATGACCCTGTTCAGCCAAATGAGTCAGCAAGGCGAGGGTGTCTTTAACACAATCTTCTCTGGTCACATTCGCAATCAACAGTTCATCAACACACTGCAACAAAACACTTCTTTTAGGCAATACAAGAGTTTCCAAACTATCTCTCAAAGCAGAATTTCAAATCAAAATGCAAACCAGAATTGACTGTTTGGGTGTACTGGAACACTGAAAAAAGCATTTAAACAGATCAACAACTGAAAACCATTTGCTATCAGCTGGAACTTGAGACAGAATTGTATGTGGATTTTGGGACCGTAGGCGCCCTGGCCTGCACAGCAGCATTTACAGCTTGCAGGTTTTGCACAAATCTCCACTCTGTAGATTCGCAATCAGGTCATATTTTACGCACAGGACATATGGGCATTCTCACAGGAGAGTCTGCACATGGAACAATCACGCCCACTTTCAACAGATCATCAAACACAGGTTTAATACCTTCAACTGCTTCACGTCTGAGAGAATATTGATTATGACAGGGTCTGTTGTCTGATTTAGGTGTTATTATCACAGGCTCGCAGTTGTTTTATCAGACCAACATCAACCAATCAGTCAATTTTATTTGTAAAGCCCAATATCACAAATCACAATTTGCCTCACAGGGCACATCATGTTTACTTTTGGCCCAGAGATAAGCAGGAACCTGCTGTAGCTCTGGGATGTCTGCAACAGATTTAACCGTGCACATGTCAGTATCAAAACCCAGTCTTGTCTGCAAACATGACTGAACAGGAAGTCTCAATGGCACAATTTAGTTTCTTTCTGTACACCCTCATTTCCTCATTAAAATCAATAAGAGGTTCAGTTGTAGACTTCCAGCATGGAGTGGCATTCAGCTCCCCCACCCACAGACCCAGGTCTGCGCTGTTGGGATTTACCAGTGAGATGTGTGGATCAGAGTTTTGTGACAAAATCAACTCATGCAATCGATCAGGAAGTTTCACTGAGACAGCACAATTAACATCATTCCAATACAACCAATCTAGCTGTAACCTATCCTTTTCCTGTCCTGTACTACACCAGATGTCCTCATAATCACGGTCAGTGTGTGAAATAGGAATCATGTGTGCTGTGCAGTGCAGGCATGTGACGTCAGCGTGTGTGTGTGTGTGTGGGGGAGGGAGGGAGATCCACCTTCAACTCGATCGCACACAAACTGTCCCTCAGCGTTTTAGAAAAAATCAGAACTTTCCTTCATTTCATTCACTCTCCTCACCTGAATGCCGTCAGGTGTACAAATCAGTCATGATGTGCGTGTTGTGTGTTTCTGTACTTGTGTTAGTGTCAGTGTTCTCACGTGTCTGAAGCGTTGGTTGGTTTTCCAGGCCAGTGTCGTCACTAGATTCGGTCGTCCTCGTGCTCTCACCAGATAGTCAGTCTGACTCATCTCCCCCGTCTTTTTTCTTGTTGTTTCCCCCTTTACGGCAGTTTCTTGCCAAACGTCCCTTTTTGCTGCACTTGAAACAACGGTCATTGTCTTTGTGTCCTTTTGACTTTCCTCAAGTTCGGTCAGTCCACCACACTGCATTGCTGCTTGTCTCAGGCGGTATAAATAAGCAGAGACAGTTTCATTTGCATCCTGCTTAACTGCCACCACTTTTCCCCAGTCCAAACGAACAGGGAACTCTGTTTTCAGTCTTGTCATCAGCCGAAGAACAATGTCTCTGTAAGCAGCGCTGATTCAGAGAGGCCAGTTGCTCCCTCCGGTTCGTGGTGTTCAACATATGGTGGGGGCTGTACAGGTGGAGCCGAGTCGAGGTCCGAATCCAGCTTCGAACACTGCGCCGGGAAACCTTTGGGGCCCTGCCTATGCTTGGCTTCCCTCATCCAACTACTAAGAGCTGACCAATCTGCCTGGAACTTGACCTTACCTCCAAACTTCCCTTCTAATCCCCTTCTTTCTAAGACTGTCAACCTCACCTCTAAAGCCTCAAGCTGTTTAACACTCAGGCTGCCTGTTCTCGGGAAACAGCACTTATTGACCCACAAATCTAACTGAGCCACGCTCTCCTTTCCACAATTAATCTCCACAAACTTCATGCCTCAGGCTCAATTTTCCCTTTTGAGGTATTGCTCTGTCCAGATCCCATTGTAATCAAACTCTCAGTTTTCTTAGTAGTATTAGAAGTAAGTCAAATTTGTGGAAGCAAAAATCAATCTCAAAACATGTGCAAACTTATCACTTTAAAGGAAATTTTTTTTTCTACCTTTACCCTAAAATGCGCACGACTTACAAAAAGGAAATAAAGAAAAACGCGCTTCACTCACTCTGTTCCACTTTGATAGCAAGTGTCTCTACTTCTTCTCTAACCCAGACAGCTTCTCACCACCTTTTCTTCTGCCCTGAACAGCTGAAATAATCAGGTGTTGTGTTAGGTTCCTAACCTACACTACTTTAGGTCCCTGACCTAAACTGAGCTCACACTTTTCCTGCACTCAGTTTCCCAGAAACGGTGCCTGGCACATCTGCCAATCTATCACAATAGGTGGAAAAGTCTTTTCCTGCGCAGTCCTCAAAACTCACCAGGAAAGACAGCAAGGTGTTGACAGCCACCAAGTTCGTTGGACCCCAACGGTGAAGGGAATCCTGGTTTTCCAGACGTCAGGCCCTCCTCTCAACCTTCCTTTGTGGGGGAGTTTGAGGTGTAAGAGCCTCAGCTCTTGCTGTGCGCACAGTCTTCACACCGTCAGTCCAGAATTCCAGAATCCGCTCACAGATGAGGTTCCTTCGTGGTCGCCAATTTTGTGGTGGCAAAACTACTATTTAATGAACAGTTTAAAGAAAAAGTCTTCACACGTCGACTGTCTTTCTTGAGTTTTAATAAGCATTCATGAATGGAGACACTCAAACATACAACCGCATGAACAGTCAGTCAGTCAGTCAGTGCCCAGCAAGTCCTCTCGCCCTGCTATCTTTATAGTTCCCATAACACATGCACATCAACAGTCAAAATATGTGGCTCCTTGACATTCCTAAAACACATCTCCTCAGACTAACAAGGACACTTCTTGTCCTCCCTGGCTCATAATCTTGGTGTCTGAGCCTCCCTGGCTCGTGACCTTGGTGTCTCTCACTGCTGTCACAGTAGGGGTTAAATGAGCAACACACATCATTAGGCTAGAAGCTCAGTTTCATCAAAACAAGTAACCTTATACAACATTATAGGTTAAATATCAGAATTTTCCATCACAATAATCACACTCCTGATTTCTGTTGTTTTTTTTCTCTGGAGCTAAGTGTCTTATCAATACAGTCATTTTTTTGTGGTCTTCTCTGCTCCCTTATCTGCCATTTTATGTCCTTTCATACCAACATGCAGCAGTTACTGTTGCTATGGCAGCAGAAAATAATAATGAAAACACTAACAGGGTGTATGCAGGCGTTAGAGTGAAACCAAAGAATGAATCTCAGGACGCTGAGACGCTCCTCAGGATCAGCTCCACAGTTTTATAGCTTCTATAAAACTGTGGAGCTGATCCTGAGGAGCGTCTGAGCTTTAGTAGTGAGACTGTGACAGGAGCAAAGACCAACACCAGGAACTTTAATCCCACTGCAGAGTCTACAAACTATTTTTATTAAAGGCTGAACTCATCTGATGATATGGACATTACAATCCTCCACACACAAACAAACAGGCTTCAACTCAACTTCTGTCTCTGTACCTCCAACAAGAGTCAAAAAGAAGAAGAGCTCCGCCCTGCTGAACCTCCGTCTTTATACAGGTGGAGCTCAGGAAGAAAAACTCAGCTGTCTTCTACATGTGGACAAACACAGGACATATGCAAGACACTGGATAAGACATCAAATATGTTACAAATGATAACATACATCATATTAATCTGGTATTTAAGTTGTTGATGATGCTCAGAGCTCAGAAGACTTTGGTGTCCTGATGTCATCAACAGGAGCAAACAGTCTGAGCTGGAAACCTGAACATTGTGGAGGGGTTTTCATGTCCCTGTCATACTGGGAGCTGTGGTGTCCCAGCCATTGCTCCTGGTCGGGTCTTGAGAGACAAAGTGGTCCAAGGGGAGGGGCCAGACTAACAGTGAGTCAACAGACCATGATGGATCAGACCTGGAGCACCTCACCATGACAACACAAACAGAGCCCCCTTCTGGAGGCAGGCTAGAGAGGGAAGCTGCACACGGGACCAAAAATCAGTCAAGTCACTAAACATTTCATTCAGCATGTTGAGTCAGTTTCTGAGACTGCAGAGCCTGTCTGTGACAGAGGTCTCAGGCTGATGCAAATACTTTGATCACAGTCATGGTAAGAGGCATCACTATCAGTTTTCAAATGCTTATTTGGTCAATCAGCCTATATATATCTACATGGACTTGACTCATGGGGCTCGGTGGGGCACAGTCCCAAAGATCAACATGGAGTCACCATCCTGTGGGCTCACCAGTCGCAGAGATACGCTTCAGGGTCGGGTGCATTGTGAGCCGCAACATTGCCCCGGACAGTTGCATGATTGATTTTGAAAAGTTTGTGGTCAGCTCTCACACATGGGAGTCCTACAGGGAGGAATCTGTTGGTCCAACATAGAGTTACAGTTGAAATAAAAAACAGATAAAAATAATCAAAGACAAAAGTAAGACATCAACACATCTATCAGGGCATGGGGAGGAAGCAGTAGGAAGATGTTTGCCTGGCCCTGAAAATGTCCAAAACAATGCAGGGTAAACACATTTGTGGGCTTTAATGTCACTACCAACACTGGTCACATCAGGACGGGTTCTCTCTGGTGTGAACACGTTGGGGGATTTTTAGGTCATACTGTTAGATAAAAGCTTTCTCACACTACTCACAGCTGTACGGGTTCTCTCCTGCATGCCGGCATTGGTGGGTTCTCAAAATACTGCACCGGGCAAATAATCTTCCACATTGGTCACACCAGTACGGTTTCTCTCCTGTGTGAATACGTTGGTGGCATTCTAAAGCCCCTGATTGTGCAAAGGCTTTGCCACATTGATCACAGCTGTACGGTTTCTCTCCTGTGTGAATACGTTGGTGGACTTTTAAGGGCCATGACAGTGAAAAGGCTTTGCCACATTGATCACAGCTGTATGGTTTCTCTCCTGTGTGAATGCGTTGGTGGACTTTTAAACTCCCTAACAGTGAAAAGGCTTTACCACATAGATCACACCTGTATCGTTTCTCACCGGTGTGAATATGTTTATGAGATATTAAGATTCCGATGTGGGAAAACTTTTTCCCACATTGATCACAGCTGTATGGTTTCTCTCCTGTGTGACTGCGTTGATGGGTTTTCAAGTGACCTGACTGTGTGAAAGCTTTGCCACATTGATCACAGCTGTACGGTTTCTCTCCTGTGTGAATTCTTTGGTGAGTTTCAAGGGACGTGCGTTGCGAAAAAGTTTTCCCACATTGGTCACAGCAGTGCGACTTCTCTGCAGTGTGAACACGGTGGTGACTTTTTAAGTTACGTAGAGTGGTGAAAGCTTTGCCACATTGATCACAGCTAAACAGTTTCTCTGCTGTGTCAATGTCTTGTTTTTTTGAGCTCCCTGACTCTGTGAAATCCTTCCCACTTTGGAAAACACTGGACAGTTCCCCTTCAATGTGAATGCGTTGATGGGCTTTGAGGGCACTGCAGCGCAAAAATGTTTTCTCACATTGATTGCAGCTGTATGGTTTCTCTCCAGCTTGAACTCTTTGATGAATTTTTAAAGATCGAGATGTTGTGAAGGATTTGTCACGGTGGTGACGTATAAGTTCCTCTCTTCCTCTCTGTTCCTATAGCAACAAACAGAAAAAGAGTTAATGAGTTGTCACGGTGCAGCCAGCCAACTAAAACCATAAATAACATTGAAAGCATGTCTGCCAAACATAACCCACAATGTCTGACTAATGCATTACCACCAACAAATGTTATGATAAATAACTTACAGAATAGTTTTTATTTAGGTTTTGACTTTTTGATAGGAATTGATACCAATACTACTTATCAATGTGACTCTCACTGATACTTCTCTCCATAATTTAGTGGTTTAGTGGTTTTGGATTGGACCTGAGATTCTTGACTTGTGCTCATGTCTCCCCCATGACTTTACAGGCTAACCGCCACACCAAAGTCTTTTCTCATTTTCTTTAAATATTTATCAGTTACTTTTCATAACCCACATAAACCATTTGTCATAAATCAGACCAGACTGCTTTCATTGACTTAACAATGGCAGCATCTACAAACCCAACACAGTGGGTGTCGCTACATGTACCTTTAAATTTGCTTTGCAAGCCGCCAATAAACATAGAGAAGAACAACAACTGCAGCACGCTGTCTAGAGGGTAAAACACGTCGCAGTGTGGATGTCTTTCACAGTTTCAGAGGAAGACAACAGGATTACACCGAGGGTCTGATGTCTGACCACCCGACAACCCCCAGATCAACAAACAGCCTGGAACCGGTGAACAGGTTATATATCCCGCTTTATAGACACAGCGCTGAAGGACCATCTCCAGAGTGTTAGCACGAGCTAATTAGCAGCAGCGGCTAACATCCAACACCGAGCTTTTAAAAGGCTCGCCTCTGTAGTTAAATGTATTAATAACCGCTCGCCATGTGGTGCTACAGTTAGACATTATTTGTATTGTAACCTCTCTGACTGCGTGTGTGTGTCTGAGCTGAGTGTTAATGTGTGAGATGAATCAACAGTAGCTGTAGGCTGGTGTATGATGGGATGTTGAGACGGCGTCTGGGCGTGACAATATATAAACATGTGATCCAGCAGATGTAAGGCGGAGCTGCTGATGTTGATGTTCATCAGCTGTCAGTGTTTGTCTGTTAGTAGAGACTCCACTCTGCAGTGTAGTTTATACAGAGAATTACACAGTAACACTGGGCTTCTTCATCATCATCACCATCATCATCATCATCATCATCCTCTGTCTTAACATTAATGTTACATTTAATACTGATTAAAATGTGTCAAATGAAGTCAGTTTGATTTGGTTCGGTCAGAGCTGTGGAATATTAAATCAGTCTTTCTGACCCTCAGGTGAACATTAACTACAAGTTATACACTTCTTTTAAAATACAAAAATGTGAATTTATCAGTTATCAGTATCGGTTAAGAAAAATCCCTATTGGTGCATCCCTAGTTTTTTCAGTATCTCAGATAAGCAAACGTACACGCTATGATAACTGTCAACTTCCATATCACAGTATACCTTGAAACTGGTACATCGCTGCAACCTTACAGCACACATGGCCAAACTGCCGCCTGCGTCACCATATGACACATCTGTTTTTCTATACATAACGACATTTCCACCATAAACTGGTGCACAACACTTCAAAATGCAGTAAAATAAACGTTTGGTGCTCAGACACACACACATCCCTGCCAGTGTTAAAATTAAATCGTGCTAATCACCCTGTACTGTCATCTCCATATTGTAACAGTGTGGTTTAAATTTCCACTCTCGGCTACTTTCAACAGCTCAGGCTTGTTGGAGATGAGTCAGGCCTGCGCAGATTCGATCACCAGTGATTGCAGCACAATGCATGCTGGTTAGATTTGTGTCCAACTTCATCCTGACTTGCTCGTCCATCATACAAAAGGGATTTTCGAAGGGAGATCCAAGATGGCGGCGTAAACAGTATCACTTTGCAGACTCCGGTAAACACTGTCAGACTATGTCCTGAAAAACTGTTAACTTCCACAAAAAACCTCCCAATGTGTAGATATTTACACCAAAATTCACCAAGTCTTGTTGAGATAAATGCCTTAATTGCTCATCCAAATGTGAAGGAGAAGGCTAATAATAACTGGGCTGCTAGCTGAGTGGGTACCGGACTTCCAGACCACGACTACAACCTGTTAGCTGTCAAGGAGGCATGTGATGATGAAGACATCGACACAACGGAGTAAGATTTACATATATAGTGTTATATGTTGTTGACTTGATGGATGAACATGGCCATTTTATTCAATGTGATTCCTTTGTAGAAAAGTTTCATTTAAAATGCTCCGTCAGAGAGTTCAGTCCAATTTGTAAAGCCATTCCGCTTCCTTTGAAACACATGACACAAAGCACTCTTACATATTCACATGTGGTTATTAAGTTGCCTGAAATAAAGATTGGTGAAGTGTATGTTGGTGAGAAGAAATGTAATAACAAAGTCATTGCTAATGTTTTCAAATGCAAATTGTTTTCTGATTTTCAAAAGTAAGAATAATCCATAACGGGAACATTTTAATTAATAAATGTTTCCATTATCTTAAATGGCCAATTTCACCAAAAGTAAAAGACGTTCACTTTAGAATTGTAAACAATGTTTATCCAGCCGCTGAAACTTTACCACAAAGATTTCACTTTCAAGTAAATCCTTATGTGTATTTTGTTCAAGAGAACCCGAAACTATTGAGCATTTATTTTTATCATGGGTAAATATCATATACACCATTGCAAATGGAAAAACTGTAAAGCCTCCATATTTTGCTTTAAAAATGAACTGAAGAATTATTTATCGTCCATTAAGATATGATCTAAAAATAATCAGTCCCTTAAAGACCTGTATGAAGTCATGTTTAAGTCTCTTACATTTTCATTTCATCCTTGCTGCTGTTCATTTTCTTTAAATCTCCAACGAGCCTATTGTTTCTTCTGCGAGCTCTCGCGAGAACACGCGACGCACTGCGCGGGAAAATACCCTGCAACACAGACCGTCTCAAGTGTTTCTTTACTCTGAGTGAGTTAAAGATGAAAACAGGAAACACGGAGACATAAAAACCTTTTTGCTTTGTTACATTTCCTTTCTCCAGATGTGATGTGGAACCAGAGAATGAGCGGATGATCCACGGAGCCTCGAGACTCTTCCTCGTGTCTTTAGTGTGGCTGCTGTCAAGCCCTTTTTATCCATGACGTCATCAACACTCACCTCAACATCGCTGCTATCAGAGGACGAGCCTGCTGCTTGTCTTCTCCGGACCTTGTTGCTCCGGTGCTCCGGGTTCTGCTTGTCCTCCTCCATTCCGCTCCTCTACTGCTCCTCCTGCTCCTCCTGCTCCTCCTCTCTCATGGACTCTGATGTCCTGGGCTGAGTCGTTAGAAGCCTTCCTGTTATAAGCCCCGCCCCTCTTAGTTACTGTTGCTAAGCAAGAAGATTTCCCGCCAGGAAGTAATGAGTTCTTTTCAAGTTGCTTGAATAGAAAAGTTGAATGGGGGATCTATAGAACTTTAGGGACTGTTCTTTATTTATCAGAGGAAGGGGTGACTGGGTGCAACTTTTTTTTTTACCCTCCCTGAAGCTCCAAATATTTTTCCTCGAGCCTCCCTGAGTTACTGGGGGAAAATCCACCAACCTCCCTCCACCATATAATAGATTTTTATAACATAGCTTTTGATGTCTGAAAGTTAAAAGTTGAAGACAGAAACCTGGAGTTGAAAAAAAAGCCTCAGTTTAATTAACAGTTCGTACAAACAGTTTATTCAATATCACTATTTCAAGCTCACATTTATTTATTTAAATGTTTTTACAGAAGCATTTGTCACACGTGATGCGTCCAATTACAGTCGGAAATTTGAAAATCTAACAATGATTTCTGTTTTTACAGTTTCTGGCTGATAAATGGTGTCATTCTGGTGAATACTGTGTTTTTGATTTTGTTTTGCTTTCAGAAAACTTTGTTTTCTTTACTACACTATCACATTTTTTGGCACCCTGTACCATGTCATTTTGGGCATACTACACTGTGACTTTTATTTTGACATACTATACTATGACTTTTGTTTTTAGCGTGCTGTACTTAAACATTTTTGTTGATTTTTTGCCATATACTTTGACTTTTTTCTTACATATTATTTTATGATTTTCATACTACACTATGACATTTTTTATGTACTATACTCTCAAGGCAATTGAATCAAACGCAACTGGACATAGTTTTGTCTTAGAAGACGTTTCACCTCTTTTCCAAGAGGCTTCATCAGTTCATGCTTGTCTGACTAGGCTGGAACTAAAAAACAAGTCTTCACAAGACCAATGATGTCACTGGTTCGTTAGTGCTCCAATGGTGTGTCAAAGACGGTCGTTGAAACTCCTGCTGCAACGGTGGTCGTTGGACTCGTTAGAGTCACATGAGGCCATTTGTGAACGACCATTGTTTTTAGAGGTTAAGCTGTTAAGTCTCCTGGGCAAGGATGAAAGGACAGCATTATAGGTGGGGGATAGGTGGTGTCGCAGACCTCCTCCTCTGTTGAGAGATGGTTTTTCCAATTTCACATAGATGGCTTCTTTTACACCTCTTTCAAACCATCTGTCTTCCCTGTCCAAAATGTGCACGTTGCTGTCTTCAAAGGAGTGTGCTTTCTCCTTGAGGTGTAAATAGACAACTGAGTCTCGCCATGACAAGTTAGCCCTTCTATGTTGGGCCATGCGTTTGTTTAGTGGTTGTTTTGTTTCACCAATGTACAAGTCTGGGCATTCCTCACTGCATTGGACAGCGTACACCAGGTTGCTCTTCTGGGTGTGTGGTGTACGGTCTTTTGGATGTACCAGTCTTTGTCTGAGTGTGTTACTGGGTTTGAAATACACAGGGATGTGGTGTTTGTTGAAGATCCTCCTGAGTTTTTCAGATACCCCAGACAAAAAAAAACCCAGGTTAAATACCTGTTTTGTTTCCACACTAGTTCCAGCCTAGTCAGACAAGCATGAACTGATGAAGCCTCTTGGATAAGAGGTGAAACGTCTTCTAAGACAAAACTAAGTCCAGTTGCGTTTGATTCAATTGCCTTGAGATAACTATGACCTGGATAAATGAGAATATCCACAGGTATTTACTACACTATGTCATTTTTTTCTTAGCATGATGCACTTTGACATTTTTCTGGCACACTATACAATGACATTTTTCCCGCCATACTACACTGTGTGTTCTCACACACACATTCTTATACTAACTGATTAACATGCTCATATACTCCACATTTAATAATGACCTCATGTACTCAGTAACTCACCTATAATCCTGTCTATTAGGGATATACCATAATATTGGCACATCATCAGTATTGACCGATATCTTTAAAATGAACTATCAGAATCAGCCAACATGCTTTTTCTTATTCCGCACAATGAATGAATATTACATTCAAGTATTGTATTTAGTGTCTGCATCTGCTGGTGGGCCATCATGATAAGAGTATACATGCTTAATATTATGTTTATTCCACTACAGAAGAGACCTGATGATCCCCTAAAATAAGTGGGAAAAAAGTGGATATATCGATATTGGTATTGGTATTTTTTTTTTTTGACTTTGCTTCTTTTTATCATGTCCACACATAATCATCTCTTCCACATTATATTTGTTGAAGTTGTCAGATAACCAGATAAAACCTTAACCTCTGTTTCTGTCTGAGCCAACGAGACAAACTTTCATGTGTTTGTTGCCGTGTCAGCCACGGTCCAGAGAGACGACAATGATCTGTCACCCACCCCCAAAAAAGCCTCTCAGAATGTGGAGAGTTCACACAAGTCACCTAAACTGATGTGACAAAAACACATCTGATGAAAAAAGCGAGGTGTTTGCACTCCTGAATTCAGCACCAAAAAGTGTCAGTGAAACTGTGGAGCTGATCCTGAGGAGCGTCTGAGCTTTAGTAGTGAGACTGTGACAGGAGCAAAGACCAACACCAGGAACTTTGATCCCACTGCAGAGTTTACAAACTATTTTTATTAAAGGCTGAACTCATCTGATGATATGGACATTACAATCCCCCACACACAAACAAACAGGCTTCAACTCAACTTCTGTCTCTGTACCTCCAACAAGAGTCAAAAAAAAGAAGAGCTCCGCCCTGCTGAGCCTCCGTCTTTATACAGGTGGAGCTCAGGAAGAAAAACTCAGCTGTCTTCTACATGTGGACAAACACAGGACACATGCAAGACACTGGATAAGACATCAAATATGTTACACTTGATAACATACATCATATTAATCTGCTATTTAAGTTGTTGATGATGCTCAGAGCTCAGAAGACTTTGGTGTCCTGATGTCATCAACAGGAGCAAACAGTCTGAGCTGGAAACCTGAACATTGTGGAGGGGTTTTCATGTCCCTGTCATACTGGGAGCTGTGGTGTCCCAGCCGTTGCTCCTGGTCGGGTCTTGATAGGCAAAGTGGTCCAAGGGGAGGGGCCAGACTAAACGTTTCATTCAGCATGTTGAGTCAGCGTCTGAGACTGCAGAGCCTGTCTGTGACAGAGGTCTCAGGCTGATGCAAATACTTTGATCACAGCCATGGTAAGAGGCATCACTATCAGTTTTCAAATGCTTATTTGGTCAATCAGCCTATATATATCTACATGGACTTGACTCATGGGGCTCGGTGGGGCACAGTCCCAAAGATCAACATGGAGTCACCATCCTGTGGGCTCACCAGTCGCAGAGGGACGGCGACCACCGACACCATGGCCTCCCTCCCACTGACAGTTAGCAGAGTTCCCCACTCCTCCAGGGTGGCAGAACAACATCCTGCATCCCACGAAGTGACCTCGGCTCCGCGCCGGGTGGCTCATCGTCCCACTGCAGGGTCTGATCAGCGACCTTCATCCCGGCAACTGACTTCCTGTCGCAAGATCCTGAAGGAAGCCTTCCTTGCCCTGCACCAACGGGGAGTCCTTCGGGGTCTCCTGTTGCTTCTCCACCACCGTGCTCACCGGCTCAGATGCACCATCCCCAGCCGACGGCGTCAGCACACAGCACAGAGGCTGAATGTGCACTCTCCAGCTCTGAGAACCCACTACTGTCAGGTCCTCGTCCCGTCTTTTCTCCAACTACATTAATTGTCGGTGATTCCATAATCAGAAACGTCCGTTTCTTTAACGCTGCCACTCATTGCTTTTTATTTATTTATTTGTTTATTTATTGAGAGGACAGTGCACATTAATGAACATTGCTGTAAATGTGCCAGTGTTAGCCAAAGGCTAATTTTCAACTGCAGTCCTCTGGCATGATGTTAAAAAGACCTCAGGCCAGACCTGGCTTTCCTGGAGCCACAGTCCCTATCACTTTGGATAAACTCCCAGGGCTGCTCCGCTCACTCCCTCTACTCCCTCTACACGGCAAGTGATTGTCCTCGTGGGGACAAATGATGCAGCTCGGAAGCAGTCTGAACTGACCAAGAAGGATTTTAACGACCTTCTTAACCTTTTAAGCACTGTTTTTACATGTCAACACGCAATTACAATTATTGTCACCTATAAGCCTCCAAATGCCAATACAAGCTCCTATTTATCGAAGACTGAAAACCCAGAACAAATCCTGTCTCCTCTATGACCCAGTGGAGTCAGTACATAAAAAATTCACTACTGCATACAAGATACAATCTCAACAGAGTAAATTACCATGGGTAAATTCTGAAATTCTGCAATTACTCAAACAGAAGGCACATTCTCTTCAAAGGTATAGATCATCAAAAACGCTGGTGAATAAAACACATTTTATTGAGATCAGAAATAAATGTTCGACTGAACTGCGTAACGCTAAGATTGCTTATTTTCAAAAGCAAATTACTCAAGCTGCATCTAACCCTAAAACATCATGGCAAACACTTAAAGTCATTACTGGGGAAAATGAAAAAAAAGAATGTCAATATTCAGATTTCTCTACATGAAACTCTTATCACTGAATCTGAAAAGATTGCAAGTGCTTTCAATAATTATTTTGTCCCATCTGTTAGAGAATTAGCATCAAAATTTGATACCCCCTTTTGTCCCCCATCAGTTTTTTTTCATCACTTTTCCTTCTATGAGATTACACAAACAGAGCTGTCTGAGACATTTAATTCTTTGAAAAATTCTCATGCCCGTGATATTTATGGTTTGAATATGCATTTTTTAAAGATTCAGGCTGATAGTTTCATGCCCCTTTTACATCATCTGATGAATCTCTGTATCAGGCTTTCTGTTTTTTTTGCAAAGCCTTTGATATGGTGAATCATCAGATTTTATTGCACAAACTTAGTTCATTTCAAGTTTCTTCTTCTGTGGTAATGATGCTCTCATCATACTTATCAAACAGGTCTCAGGTGGTCAGAATCGGTCATATAACATCTTCCCCTTTAATATGTGATATGGGTGTTCCACAGGGTAGCATCTTGGGTCCCTTACTCTTTCTATTGTACATCAACAATCTTCCCGATGTGTGCAGATACTCCAATTGTCTGCTATATGCCGATGACACTGTCATTTTTCTCTCTGACACAGAGCCTAATATTGTAAACTTTAAACTCTGCTCTGATCTTGGTATCCTACATGACTGGTTGAATGGTAACCACTTAACTATCAATGTCAAGAAAACGGAATGTATGTACTTCCACTCGCCCAAGAGATCAATATTCATCTCAGACCCAATCCACTTTGCTAATCAAAACCTATCCATTACAGAAACCTATAAATATCTTGGAGTATCTCTTGATTCACATCTCACTTACCGTAATCATGTTCATTATTTAACAAAGAAACTCAACCAGAAATATGTATATACCAAGATCAGACCATATCTTACCAACGTTATCTCTAACACGTATCTACATGCAGTCATTCTCTCAACAATATCCTACTGTCTCCCAATCTGGTCCCTCACCACAAAATAAATTACTGAACCAATAGCCAGACTGTACAATAGAGTTTATAAGATCCACGGTAAATTTCTCCTCTGGACTCACCATTGTACTGCACTTTCAAATTTGAATGCCTTGACCTTTCAGAACTACACAAATAATCAGGCTATTAAATTTTATCATTGGATACAAAACAATAACATGTCTCCAGCACTTGCTGATCTAGTTCCAAGACACAACACAGGACAGGAATGCATCACTAGATCAGTCTCCCAAGCACATATCCCAGCACCAGCCTATAAAAATAGCTATGGTCAGAAATCATTTTTTCACACATATACCAAACAATTGAATGAGATCCCATTTCATATTAGAACAATAACCTCTGTTGTACATTTTAAACAGGCATACAAACACTGCCTGATGGAAGGATACACCCACAACCACTGATTTAACCCATAATTTGTGCGTACTTCATTCAAGTCCATGCCTCTCTATATGTTCATGTTACTGTTTGCTTTTATGTTTTTGTTAGATGTCACTGTTTTTGTGATATGTTTCTGTCTTTATGTGTTGCAGAACCAGAACCTACTGTAAACCAGTTTTAACTGAGTCAGGCCTGATTAATTGTGACTGATCTATATTATGTTATTTTTACAGGAAAGGATTAAAAGTAATAATGAATGAATGAATGAATGAATGAAATGAGTGAATGAAAGATACGCTTCAGGGTCGGGTGCATTGTGAGCCACAACATTGCCCCGGACAGTTGCATGATTGATTTTGAAAATTTTGTGGTCAGTGTACAGAAATTGCTCAACTTCAGCAAACACTGAAATGAAGAGACTCGGAGAACCACGGAGAAAAGTTACAGCCAGTGGGATTACTTTAATTGCAAAGTACAACTCAACAATACAGGTCGTAGAAAACAGCGGACACAGCCCCGCTCATGCAACTTCCAAAAACCTTTATACTATCTGAGTGAGTGAGCATCTGTTCGTTTGTGTGCGTGTGTGCAGATGTGCCTGGGTCTGGGACCTAACCGTTCTGCCAAGTTTGATTTCCTGGAAATGATCGTACAAGAATTACTCAATTTCTCAAAAACAACTCCTAAAAGGAGTCCTTCCCAGTAACTCCAAAGTACAACAACTCGACAGTATTCAAAAACAACTTCTTAAAAGGAGTCCTTCCTATTGCGAAATCTGACATCTGGTCAACTGTTTCTATGACCTTTTGAAACTGACATTATTTTCACATTTGATATAGAACAATACATTATCTGCCTCTACATCAGCTCTCACACATGGGAGTCCTACAGGGAGGAATCTGGTGGTCCAACATAAGGTTACAGTTGAAATAAAAAACATAAAAATAATCAAAGACAAAAGTAAGATATCAACACAGCTATCAGGGCATGGGGAGGAAGCAGTAGGAAGATGTTTGCCTGGCCCTGAAAATGTCCAAAACAATGCAGAGTAAACACATTTGTGGGCTTTAATGTCACTACCAACATTGGTCACATCAGGACGGGTTCTCTCTGGTGTGAACACGGTGGATTTTTAGGTCAAACCTTTCGATAAAAGCTTTCTCACACTAGTCACAGCTGTACGGGTTCTCTCCTGCATGCCGGCATTGGTGGGTTCTCAATTGACTGCACTGGGCAAACAATCTTCCACATTGGTCACACCAGTACGGCTTCTCTCCTGTGTGAATACGTTGGTGGCTTATTAATGTCCATCTGTGTGCAAAGGCTTTGCCACATTGATCACAGCTGTACGGTTTCTCTCCTGTGTGAATACGTTGGTGGCTTTTTAAGACCCCTGACTGTGTAAAGGCTTTGCCACATTGATCACAGCTGTACAGTTTCTCTCCTGTGTGAATACGTTGGTGGGTTTTTAAGGTCCATGGCGTTGCAAAGGCTTTACCACACTGATCACAGCTGTATGGTTTCTCTCCTGTGTGGATACGTTGGTGGGATTTTAAGGCCCCTGACTGTGCAAACGATTTGCCACATAGATCACACCTGTACAGTTTCTCTCCTGTGTGACTGCGTTGATGGGGTTTCAAGTTACCTAACTGTGTGAAAGTTTTGCCACATTGATCACAGCTGTACAGTTTCTCTCCTGTGTGACTGCGTTGATGGGGTTTCAAGTTACCTAACTGTGTGAAAGTTTTGCCACATTGATCACAGCTGTACCGTTTCTCTCCTGTGTGACTGCGTTGATGGGCTTTCAAGTTACCTAACTGTGTGAAAGCTTTGCCACATTGATCACAGCTGTATGGTTTCTCTCCTGTGTGACTGCGTTGATGGGTTTTCAAGCTACCTAACTGTGTGAAAGCTTTGCCACATTGATCACAACTGTACGGTTTCTCTCCTGTGTGACTGCGTTGATGGGTTTTCAAGCTACCTGACTGTGTGAAAGCTTTGCCACATTGTTCACAGCTGTATGGTTTCTCTCCTGTGTGACTGCGTTGATGGGTTTTCAAGCTATCTAACTGTGTGAAAGCTTTGCCACATTGTTCACACCAGTACGGTTTTTCTCCTGTGTGACTGCGTTGATGGGTTTTCAAGTGATTTGACTGCGTGAAAGCTTTGCCACATTGATCACAGCTGTATAGTTTTTCTCCTGTGTGACTGCGTTCATGGGTTTTCAAGCTACCCAACTGTGTGAAAGCTTTGCCACATTGATCACAGCTGTATGGTTTCTCTCCTGTGTGACTGCGTTCATGGGTTTTCAAGCTACCTAACTGTGTGAAAGCTTTGCCACATTGATCACAGCTGTACGGTTTCTCTCCTGTGTGACGCCGTTGATGGGTTTTCAAGTTACCTAACTGTATGAAAGCTTTGCCGCATTGATCACAGCTGTACGGTTTCTCTCCTGCGTGAATTCTTTGGTGAGTTTCAAGGGACGTGCGTTGCGAAAAAGTTTTCCCACATTGGTCACAGCAGTGCCACTTCTCTGCAGTGTGAACACAGTGGTGACGTTTTAAGTTACGTAGGGTGGTGAAAGCTTTCTCACATTGATCACAGCTAAACAGTTTCTCTGCTGTGTCAATGTCTTGTTTTTTTGAGGTCTCTGACTCTGTGAAATCCTTCCCACTTTGGAAAAAACTGGACAGTTCCCCTTCAATGTGAATGCGTTGATGGGCTTTGAGGGCACTGCAGCGCAAAAATGTTTTCTCACATTGGTCACAGCTGTATGGTTTCTCTCCAGTTTGAACTCTTTGATGAATTTTTGAAGATCCAGATGTTGTGAAGGATTTGTCACGGTGGTGACATATAAGTTCCTCTCTTCCTCTCTGTTCCTATAGCAACAAACAGAAAAAGAGTTAATGAGTTGTCACGGTGCAGCCAGCCAACTAAAACCATAAATAACATTTAAAGCATGTCTGCCAAACATAACCCACAATGTGTGACTAATGCATTACCACCAACAAATGTTATGATAAATAACTTACAGAATAGTTTTTATTTAGGTTTTGACTTTTTGGTAGGAATTGATGCCAATACTACTTATCAATGCGACTCTCACTGATACTTCTCTCCATAATTTAGTGGTTTAGTGGTTTTGGGTTGGACCTGAGATTCTTGACTTGTGCTCATGTCTCCCCCATGACTTTACAGGCTAACCGCCACACCAAAGTCTTTTCTCATTTTCTTTAAATATTTATCAGTTACTTTTCATAACCAACATAAACCATTTGTCATAAATCAGACCAGACTGCTTTCATTGACTTAACAATGGCAGCATCTACAAACCCGACACAGTGGGTGGCGCTACATGTACCTTTAAACTTGCTTTGCGAGCTGCCAATAAACACAGAGAAGAAGAACAACAACTGCAGCACGCTGTCTAGAGGGTAAAACACGTCGCAGTGTGGATGTCTTTCACAGTTTCAGAGGAAGACAACAGGATTACACCGAGGGTCTGATGTCTGACCACCCGACAACCCCCAGATCAACAAACTCTCTGGCACCGGTGAACAGGTTATACATATATATATAGGCTGGTGTATGATGGGACGTTGAGAGATGTAAGGCAGCAGATGTAAGGCGGAGCTGCTGATGTTGATGTTCATCAGCTGTCAGTGTTTGTCTGTTAGTAGAGACTCCACTCTGCAGTGTAGTTTATACAGAGAATTACACAGTAACACTGGGCTTCATCATCACCATCATCATCATCATCATCATCATCCTCTGTCTTAACATTAATGTTACATTTAATACTGATTAAAATGTGTCAAATGAAGTCAGGTTGATTTGGTTCGGTCAGAGCTGTGGAATATTAAATCAGCCTTTCTGACCCTCAGGTGAACATTAACTACAATAGGCTCGTGACAAACTGTCAAAAAGGGCTGTAGTTTTTGAGATACCCCATACCGGAGGTAGAACAAAACCTAACAATGTTTTTCCTCATCTCTAAGGTCTCACATATATGAAATGGATTCTTAGGTTTAAATATTTTACTGCAAACATTGTTAAATTGATACATATTGTTATACACCCTAAACCTAAAAAAGAACCAAAAATAGCCTGTGCTGAATCCAGCAGTACTAAATATGTGAATATAACATGCATAGTCAGTGTGTTATATCACTAAATGTATGAAGTGTTCCAAATGAAGGAAAGTGAAACATTGACATAATCAAGTCTCCAAAGCCCATTATCAATGGTGAGAAGAATGTTGACCAATTCAGTGTTACTACAAACTAAGTAAGTCACTTGAGGTTACTGCTGCCTATATGTATGATGCATTTCATAAATGGTAGGTTCATATGACACCTTTTAATATATAGTTCCTATGGAAACAAAGATTGAAATTGAAAGGAGACAAGAAGGCGACAAGGATACAGGATTGTAGTTTGGCCTTGATGATCCTTTTAATAAAACTATAAACAAAACTCTCTGAGGAGGAATGACCCCTCTCCTCACGCTAAACTCTATCTCTTTGGCTGGTGTTTTTCATGGGCTGTGTAGTCATCACTGTCACTCATCCACATTATCTTCAGTGACAAAGTGGGTCATATTTGGGCAGTCTGGGAAAGAGCAAGAACAAAACTCAGTGCATGTCAAGCCCACTGAAAGACACTGGCATTTGCTTGTGCCATTGTACTTTCCATCTTTATAATACAGGTGGGTGATGTCTCTAACTTCCTTAGGTGCTGGTGCCTTCTGGAACACGATAGGTTCAACTGACCCATCTTCTCTGAGCCTCCATCCTCTACCAGCTAGGTTCCAGAGATGAGGCTTGGCCAGGTGGCTGTGATGCCACACTGCTGTTTGGTATAAGGCTCTTAACACATGTTGCTGGAAGGCATCTTCTGTTGGGGGTAGATTTGCTGCCGATGAATCTGTGGTAAATGCTCGTTTGTACCTCAGCTCATCGAGGTTGGTGCAAGGATGGCAGGTGGCTTTGAAAATGGTAAGGAGGTCAAGAGGGTTAGCAAGTCAGGTGCTGACTGCTTGACAGATCTTTACAGTGACCAGGAAGAGGCTGACACAAGACTGGTGTTACATGCAATACACCTTGCAGAGTCACATTCCCGTCTCATTGTCAAATGTGATGATACAGATGTACTGGTTTTGCTTGTGTATTATTCAAGCAAAGGGATGTTTGAATCCTTACAAGTGTCCATGCACTCTGGACATGGCTGAAAGGAAAGATTTGTCCCAGTTTGTTTACGCTCTTTACGCACAAAACACGTACCGAAATGGAACCGAAACCGTGGCCCAAAAACCGAGGTACGGACCGTACCGTGGGTTACCTGTACCGGTGCACCCCGAACTATTACCCAGTCCCAATCCCAAAAAAAGAAATACAAAAGGAGATTTGATGATCAAGATGAACGACTCAAACTCTTTGAACGTCGGATGGAAGGCAATACTCAAGCCATAAAAGAAAATAAAGATGAAATCGGTAAAATGAAAGAAGAAATAATGTGCCTGAAAAAGGAAAACATCTCCTTGAGACAGGCGTGTTTGGAGCATGTCAGATACAAAAGAAGATGGGACCTCAGGCTAATAGGTCTTCCTGAAAAAGAAGAAGAAAACACAAGAGAGGTGGTGATTGGAATCCTTACCCGGGTGAATCCACGGCCAATGGATAAACTTGGTGAGACAGTGGACACAGTACATCGCTTGGGAAAGAAGAATGACGCCACTACCAACAAAATGCCCAGACCAATAATCATACAGTTTGCAATGCCAACTATTCAAGATGAGATATGGAAAAATCAAGAGAGGCGAGAGTCTGCACAGAGATGAACATTCAGTTCAAGGAGGACTTTTCAAAGGAGGATCGTGAAGCTCCGGCTAAGCTGTGGCCCAAGGTGCAAGAAGCCAGAAGAAATGGGAAAAGAGCCTTTCTCAAAGAAGGCTAAGCACTCATTGAGGGACACAGAATTGATCCATAACTGATATTTTCAGCAAGGTAATATTCAAGCACTTTGTCAAAATATACATGGTTTCATTACAAGTATATTTGATGAGAATTTAAACTGATAATACTTCATAAGACAAAATTTAAAGCCCAATAAGTTGGTATGGTTATGTTCTAAGGGCAACATATTTCATTCCTGCATTATAAGCAAGTTAAAGACATATTGAAAACAGATACATTATAGATTATGTCTATTTCTTTTTTATCTTTGAATGTTAGGGGGTTAAAAACAGTGTTAAGTGAAAAGCAATCTTTTTATTTTGCAAGGAACAAAAATCAAAATGTGTTTTCTTACAAGAGACTCATTCTGTTATGACTGACGAAAAGTTTTGGAAAGGTCAGTGGGGCGATTCTGCCTCTTTTTTTGCACATGGAACTTCTCATTCAGCTGGAGTAATGGTATTATTTAACAGGTTTCCAGGCATGATAACTGACAATCAAACAGATACATAACGTCATTGGTTAATGGTAGTAGTAGAGATAAATGACAAACGTTACATTTTAGTGTGTATTTATGGTTAGAATAATAAAGCTGTGGACAGGGACATGTTTGCAGAGCTAGGTAAACTTGTGAATGATGGAAAATAACCTACACTTCAGATCAAGTGATAATGGGTGGAGACTTCAACATAGTTGAAATGTGATTTGGAGATTTCAAAACTGCCTATTAAATTGTCAGATTTCCATAAACAGGTACTGCATTACTGGAAAATGATATAGACCCATAATTTCACACCACATGGCTCCACCTTGTGGAATAATAGAACCATTACAATTAGTAAGAAAACCTTGTTTAAAAAAGAATGGTATGAGAAAAAAGTGTTATATGTTGTTGACTTGATGGATGAACATGGCCATTTTATTCAATGTGATTCATTTGTAGAAAAGTTTCATTTAAAATGCTCCGTCAGAGAGTTCAGTCCAATTTGTAAAGCCATTCCGCTTCCTTTGAAACACATGACACAAAGCACTCTTACATATTCACATGTGGTTATTAAGTTGCCTTTTGGTAAATTTAATAAACCAACTTGGGTGGCAGTACCAGAAACACAGACGTTTCGGCAGAAAGTTTCCAACTTAGGTGGCAGTACCAGAAACACAGACGTTTCGACAGAAAGTCTTCTTCAGTGTGAAGAAGACACACTGCAGAAGACTTTCTGTCGAAACTTATGTGTTTCTGGTACTGCCACCTAAGTTGGAAACTTTCTGCCGAAACGTCTGTGTTTCTGGTACTGCCACCCAAGTTGGTTTATTAAATTTACCAAAAGGACATTTGTAAGTGCTGGCATTTTTCCCTTTTTTGCTGTTTCTGGCTGTGCACCTGCCGAGGGGATTATTTTGAGAGTGCTTGCTTCTTTCCTACGTTATTAAGTTACCTGAAATAAAGATTGGTGAAGTGTATGTTGGTGATAAGAAATGTAATAACAAAGTCATTGCTAATGTTTTGAAATGCAAATTGTTTTCTGATTTTCAAAAGTAAGAATAATCCATGACGGGATGGTCAAGCTCCGTCATATCTTAGAGAGCTCATAGTGCCATATTATCCCACCAGAACACTGCGCTCTGAGAACGCAGGGTTACTCGTGGTCCCTAAAGTCTCCAAAAGTAGATCAGGAGCCAGAGCCTTCAGCTATCAGGCTCCTCTCCTGTGGAATCATCTTCCTGTTACGGTCCGGGAGGCAGACACCGTCTCCACATTTAAGACTAGACTTAAGACTTTCCTCTTTGATAAAGCTTATAGTTAGGGCTGGCTCAGGCTTGTCTTGTACTGTGCCAACCCTAACTCAGCTTCTTCTCCGGAGCCTTTGTGCTCCACTGTCTCTCGGATTAACTCATATCGCAGCGGTGCCTGGACAGCGTGACGTGTGTGGTTGTGCTGCTGCCGTGGTCCTGCCAGATGCCTCCTGCTGCTGCTGCCATCATTAGTCATTAGTCATACTTCCACTGTTATTATACACATATGATTATTGTCACATATGTATACTATCAGATATTAATATATACTTTCAACATATTGTACCACAGTAGCCAGAATTATAATACTATTACTTTCATTAATGTTGTTGTAAGCTACTGTCATTACCGTCTGTCCTGCATCTCTCTCTCTCTCTCTCTGTCCGTCTCTGTCTCATTGTGTCACATGGATTACTGTTAATTTATCATGTTGATCTGTTCTGTACAACATCTATTTCACGTCTGTCCGTCCTGGAAGAGGGATCCCTCCTCAGTTGCTCTTCCTGAGGTTTTTACTGTTTCTTTTCCCCGTCAAAGGGTTTTTTTGGGGAGTTTTTCCTGATCAGCTGTGAGGGTCCAAAGGACAGAGGGATGTCGTATGCTGTAAAGCCCTGTGAGGCAAATTGTGATTTGTGATATTGGGCTTTATAAATAAATTTATATATATATATATATATATATATATATATATATGTAAAAATATAAATATGTCGTTTTCATGATCTGAATCTGTGAAATGATTCAAGATGTCAGATGAATGTAATGCAGTAAAACGTACAGTATTACTTCTGAAATGTAGTGGAATAAAAGTACACGGGAGCATAAAATAGAAATACTCGAGTAAATTAAAAGTACCTCGACGCTGTACTTAAGTAGCTTCAGTACTTCAGCAAATGTATGACTTTAGTTTCCACCACTGTCCATTAGGTCCATTAGTCAACTAGTCGCCCGCATGTTTATGATATTAATGTAATTATTAAATTATATATTTTGGTCACTTAGTCGCAGAAAAAAACAACAACAAACAAACAAACATGAAACTCTGTTAGGAGCTGCGCCTTATCAAAATAAATCCAAACCGGTTTGCTAAGTTTTAAACAGTGTTATTTTGGCAGTTATTTTGAGAGCGCACTGTGTCTTTTAAAATTGTTGCTGTTGCATGTTTTCAAACATGTCAACAAAAACAGCTAGCCTATCAAGAAAGTTTTTAGCCTTTTAAGAAAACACTCTAAAACTTAAATTTAACTTCAGGGGACATACAAGTTCACCGTAGCCTACTTTTTGCTGGTTAATCTGTGAATCGCCTTTAACGGGACTTTAATGTGAAAGGACAGACACAGGAAGTGTCCACGCTCAGCAGTCAGACAGGAGTCAGGTTCATTTCCCGGGCCGGTACCTGCGGTTATTCCACAGGCTAGTTAATAACATGTCGGGCAGGAAATCCAAAGTGTGGGATCATTTTGAGAAGGTGAAGGACGAACCCAAGGTGATATGTAAACTCATCTTCACTGGTCGACTACAAACATGACGTATCATCTGAAACATGGAAGTAGCTACATGCCCATTAGCCCACAGCGTCATTAATAGTGATGTCATGAGAACTGATGCTCATGATACCTTTTGATACCACGATGAAAAAAACCCAGCGATACTCAGTGTTTGAAAAACCGGAAGAACCGATACCAGCGTAAGAATCAGTGCTATGATTCTTCTGGAACTGATGGGGACAGTATACGCCATATAGCGTTACAGTCCATGCCTACATTCAGAGTGAGGGGGTGACGAGGAAGAGGAGAGAACGGCTGCCTGCTAAAGCCCACATTCAGAACCAGTCACGGCTGCACTTTAGGCCAGAGAATAGATCTGTTAGTAATATATGCAGTTTAAAACACCATTTTGTCTGTTTATTAATTGATTTGAACTCGTTCCGAGTTGCTTCTGAACCGTCCATGCGGAGCCTTGCCTGGACTCCTGACATCTCCCTCTCTCCCCCAGCCCCTCCCCTGGGAGAGAGTCCGGTGGTCTCCTATGAGCCCAGCCTTCAAGACGGGCAACACTCTGTTAAATGTCATTCAGTTCATCAGAAATATCCCAATTAAAATCAGTAGCCTAATAAGCAGATATGTTCCATGTTATTTTGTTTAATTTCAACAACACAGAGAACAGCTTCATGCTGCATGTGAGCTAACGGTCAATGTTTTTACAACAAAAAATAGGTAAAGATGAAAAGAGAAAAAGAACAAATATAAGTAATATCAATCTGTTGATAGAAATGTTATTTTATATGCAAACATTTTAATAAAGTATTTCTTGTACATGGGGGCAGCTTTACTAAAAACTACAGTATATTTTTAACATCACAATTAACAAGTCATGTGGAAAGCAGGCGAAACAACACACACTAAACAGGGAACCAGAGTGCCCCCCTACAGAGGCTGAGCCCCCAGTGTCCTCAGATCCTGGACACGCCCCTGTTAGAGTCTGTAAATTATTAGGTTCGTTCGAGATGAGCCAGGCCTGTGCAGATCATAGGTGCAGATTCGATCACCGGCGATCGTCGCACAATGCATGCCGGTTAGTTTTGTGTCCGACTTCATCTCGACTTGCTCTGATGTATTACAAAAGTGGACGGCGATAAAACCGTGAGAGCCAGTTTTTAGAGCCAGGCGCTGCAGTTGCTCTCCACCGACTGCACCGCCTGGCTCTCAGCTGATCTAACAGCTGATTGGTTCAGATGTTGACTCAACAATATGACGTTTTAGATAAACTACTCATTTTTGTTGAATTTTAGAGATTAAGATTGTATTTGTCTGATCTGAAGGTTTATTCTGTGACAGAAAACATGTTGTGTGACTGACGGTGAAGGTTAGTTGTCAGAGACTAAATAGACCTACATTCATCATAAACTACACAGAGTCTACTGTATATTAACACTAGGGATGGGTCACAATTTTCGAATAGTCGTTTTATTCTGAAAAATCGATTTTTTAATGCGACTATTACTATTCGCCGTCTTATTTCCCCCCTTTATTTGACATGCAATTCAGCTCCTAACCGCAAGAGGGCAGTCTAGGATTACTACAGCGGTGTGAGATGGGCTACCAGCTAGTTTGATGCTCTTCTACAAACAGGAGAAACACGCAGAGACTACTAGAGTCATCAAAAAGTTCTGTGTGGAACAACTTCGACAAAATAAACGAAAATGAGGTGCAGTGCAAACTCTGTGAGGCAAAGCTTGCGTATCACATGTCTACAACAAGTATGCACAGTCATTTGAGAGCAAGGCACGCAGGAGGCAGCGAGGGACCGTACGGCCAGGGTCCACCGAGCCCGTCAGTGGCGCGACACGTCTGCAGCATGAGTCCCGTAGCAGCTCGCCCCCCTGTTAATCAATTACAGCGACTCCACCAGCAACAGGAGCAGCGTGACAACCCCCGTCTGTCGCGTGACAACTTTCTATTTTATGCGGCTCTTCTATTTTTGTCGCTTTATTATTCGAAAAATCGTCAAGTAGCCTAGTTGCCATGATTTTCGGATAGTGTTTTTGCTTGTGCTGCCCATCCCTAATTATCACTGGACTTTTTTAATTATTGGAGTATTTAGCAACACAGACACTTGTGGCCAGTGAGGATTCTTAAAATAACAGATGTGAAGCCCTGACTGTATCTGACTGATCTTTAATGAAAGCTGTTGTCTAGTATTTTTTTTTGCTTTGAAAATATGAACCTTATTGTTGAACACAGTGGGTCTCATTCATGAAACGTGAGCAGACGGAATTTGTGCGTAAACTGTTCGCAGACGGAAATTTACGTGCATGTCTGCATTCATCAATATTTTAGTAGCTCCGATCTTTTCGTAGCTACTAACAAAATCTACTCCTGCTCCTGA
Source organism: Epinephelus lanceolatus (assembly GCF_041903045.1). Classification (NCBI taxonomy): domain Eukaryota; kingdom Metazoa; phylum Chordata; class Actinopteri; order Perciformes; family Serranidae; genus Epinephelus; species Epinephelus lanceolatus. The sequence continues at coordinate 3,108,631 of NC_135755.1, read as the reverse complement.
CCACTCGTAGTGCTTGTGTAAATTTAGTAAAGCATATAAATATTGCTCTTCACTATTGGAAATTACAATTTTAATTCGTGTTGCACTCTGTTATGTACACAATACACAGATGCCTTTGAACAAGACAAAATATTAAAACTATAACACATTTAGTTACATTAGTTGGCAATTAGCAGGTTTAAGATCCAGATTAGGTTCATGATTGTGAATTATCTATGTAAATCGACTCAATAGATTACACATTCTTTCTACATGTTGAATGATGATAATAAAAATATCTGTGAGGACAGCCGGATCACAGCCTCTTCAGCCTCGGTGCCTGGGTTCAGCAGGAGCAGCAGGTAAAAGAATTATTTGAGACAATACGTGTTTTTTTTGTTTTTGTTTTTGTTGTTGTGGCTTTTTGATCATTTGAATGAATAAATCTGATTTGAAAAATGTTTAATTTACGTTGTATTAAACAGAGCTTTAGGCTATTAAGATTCAAATAATTTGAAGATGATGCATACAAACTGCTGCAGGCTATATGTTATCGCATCATTTGTTAAAATAAATGTTAAATAGCTCTACATTCCGACAGCCATCACTGATTTAGAGTTTATCCATTACGCACAAAACATCTCTGGCTTCCTGTTCCCACTTCATTCAAAACCCCACAAATGAATCTTCTGTTTGTTTGGTGACCGCTACGCTATCAGTGATGGTTTTCAGAATGTATTATGATACAACACCTTACCGTCTGGGTTTGATGTTGACTCCAGTGGAGGCATGTTGCTGTCTCCGTCAGAAATAATTCCTGACAGAGAGGTCTCCCCAGTTATGCCAGCGATGTGCTCGTGTGCAGCAGATAGTTGTGACTGTGAGCCTCCTCCTCCTGTGGCTGCTGTATTTTTTGTGTGTGTGCTTATGCGTTTCTTTGCCTCCAGTTTCATATCAAATCACCTCTGACATGTTTCTTTGTACCACGGAGACAACATTAACAGCATCTGTTACCTCCCTCCAGGCCTTCACTTTGCCTGTCCCTGTCACACCACTACTAACTGAAGACAATAAAATGTTTTCTCTTAAGTCCACTTCACCCAAAATTATTTCCATCTCCGCTTCGGAAAAATTCTTTTTTCTTTCTCTCTCTTTCTTTGTTTGCGCCATGACTGACAGGTCGACTGGATGCACCTGCACCTCCTTATATGGTGGCCATTGGCTATTCATGGGCGGGGATTTATGCTGATTGCTGATTACCGGGAGCGCGCTGTCACTTTACGATGGATTGGCATTCATGATCATACACACGTGTTTACGATCAAATCTGAGTTGCCCGCAGCGTTCCTGAATCCAGAGTAGGTTTTTAGTAGAGTAGGCTTTTATGTGCAAATCTACACACAGATTTACTCACTTTTCATGAATGAGACACAGTGTATTCAGCCTGTGTAGCTGAGGGGACGGGTCAAACTGACATGATGCTGATTTACAGGAGAATTCATGTCAAATGGAGGATAAACCATGAACATAAACTACAGATCACCTGTAAAGCATTGTAATAAATTAATCTATCATAATTAAAACAACTGGAGACTGAAAACAAACTGATATATGAGTCTGATCACTTTTTTAATGAACTGACATCATTCCAGACAGGATGTTAGTGTGTCTGTGACTTCCTGTACGGACTGAAGGCTGCTGGAAACTGTCCGACTTCACCGCGGCTTTTTGTCACCGCCTCCTGCTGCAGCTCTGCTCTCGTCTATTCTCCAGGCGAGGCGCAGTTCATCTCCAACGAGCTTAAGAACTGACGTTGTTCGTTCTGCAAGCTCTCGCGAGATCACGAAATGCGCCGCGCGGGAAAATCTCCATGAAGAAACCACACAGAGCCGTCAGTGTTATGTGTACAAAACATGAGCTGATAACAGCTCCACTATAACTGGACACCCAGAGACAACAACCTGTCCTTCATCACCACCTGTCTCTGTCCGTCAAACCGGAAGTCCACTGTCCCTGAATCCCAGCAGACAGAACAACCCGGAGCACTGACCGCAGACTGGAAACCAGTACAGGAGGAGAACAAAATGGCCGCCACGAGGCTCAGAGTGAACCAGAGAATGAGCGGATGATCCACGGAGCCTCGAGACTCTTCCTCGTGTCTTTAGTGTGGCTGCTGTCAAGCCCTTTTTATCCATGACGTCATCAACACTCACCTCAACATCGCTGCTATCAGAGGACGAGCCTGCTGCTTGTCTTCTCCGGACCTTGTTGCTCCGGTGCTCCGGGTTCTGCTTGTCCTCCTCCATTCCGCTCCTCTGCTGCTCCTCCTGCTCCTCCTGCTCCTGGGCTGCGTCAAGTAGTATGGATTGTAGTAGAGCAAATTAGTATGTCCGAACCGTAGTAGGGAGGAGCAGTATGCTACCACCCCTACTAAACACGCCTACATTGTAGTATGATCGCAGAGCATACTGCGGGGCTACTACTTACCCAAAATGCACCGCGGGCTTCTTCTTCGTCTTCTTCTTCATTGTAGACGTTACACGGCATGTTACCGCCCTCATCAGTCTCCTATTTAAATGCAACGTGCTCGCTGCCAGGCAAGATTCAAAACACACACACACACATATATATATATATATGAGAGAAGACCACAAAAAAATGACTGTGTTGATACGACACTTAGCTCCAGAGAAAAAAACAGCAGAAATCAGGAGTGTGATTAAACAGAGACTGAAGGAAAGGTGGGGAAGCACTGGGAGGAAGAGAGGAAAGGACGGTGGTTTAGAATTGGCTTGATTTCTTTAACAAACATGGGATGAAGGCGATGAGCAATGAAAGAAGAAATTACCCAAAAATAGCAAGAAATTAGAAAAAAAGAGAAAATTAAAAACAAGAAAAAACAAAACAAGAAAATGAGCTGGAAGGAGTGCTTATAAATTATAATCTTTGTGTAACATAATTTTAAAATGTAATTATAATTATAGTTATCCCCAGGCTTATACCTTTTTTTTAATTCTTTAAAAATAATTTTCCATGTTTATTTATTTAAAAACAAATTGCAATATGTGGGACATTTTTCACCAAGTTGCTCATTGCTCATTTTCCTGTTTCTTTTTTTTACTCCAGGTTTTAATATTGCCAAACTTAATCATCATTTGTTTTAACAGTACTAGTATTTATTATTATCATTACTTATTTTATTATTGTCATTTGTTGTTGTCTTTTGAATGTCAGACGAATGTGAATGTCCAATATCAAACTAACTTAATACCGGCATAAAACAGACCGCTTTGTTCATAATCATAATAGCAGAAATACATTTTTGACCAATGAAAACTGTGTGTGTTGATAATTGGATATTTGTGCAACTTAAATCTTTAGCTTGTTGCATATATATATATATGTATATATTTATATATATATATATATATATATATATATATATATATATATATATATATACAGTACAGGCCAAAAGTTTGGACACACCTTCTCATTCAATGCGTTTTCTTTATTTTCATGACTATTTACATTGTAGATTCTCACTGAAGGCATCAAAACTATGAATGAACACATGTGGAGTTATGTACTTAACAAAAAAAGGTGAAATAACTGAAAACATGTTTTATATTCTAGTTTCTTCAAAATAGCCACCCTTTGCTCTGATTACTGCTTTGCACACTCTTGGCATTCTCTCCATGAGCTTCAAGAGGTAGTCACCTGAAATGGTTTTCCAACAGTCTTGAAGGAGTTCCCAGAGGTGTTTAGCACTTGTTGGCCCCTTTGCCTTCACTCTGCGGTCCAGCTCACCCCAAACCATCTCGATTGGGTTCAGGTCCGGTGACTGTGGAGGCCAGGTCATCTGCCGCAGCACTCCATCACTCTCCTTCTTGGTCAAATAGCCCTTACACAGCCTGGAGGTGTGTTTGGGGTCATTGTCCTGTTGAAAAATAAATGATCGTCCAACTAAACGCAAACCGGATGGGATGGCATGTCGCTGCAGGATGCTGTGGTAGCCATGCTGGTTCAGTGTGCCTTCAATTTTGAATAAATCCCCAACAGTGTCACCAGCAAAACACCCCCACACCATCACACCTCCTCCTCCATGCTTCACAGTGGGAACCAGGCATGTGGAATCCATCCGTTCACCTTTTCTGCGTCTCACAAAGACACGGCGGTTGGAACCAAAGATCTCAAATTTGGACTCATCAGACCAAAGCACAGATTTCCACTGGTCTAATGTCCATTCCTTGTGTTTCTTGGCCCAAACAAATCTCTTCTACTTGTTGCCTCTCCTTAGCAGTGGTTTCCTAGCAGCTATTTGACCATGAAGGCCTGATTGGCGCAGTCTCCTCTTAACAGTTGTTCTAGAGATGGGTCTGCTGCTAGAACTCTGTGTGGCATTCATCTGGTCTCTGATCTGAGCTGCTGTTAACTTGCGATTTCTGAGGCTGGTGACTCGAATGAACTTATCCTCAGAAGCAGAGGTGACTCTTGGTCTTCCTTTCCTGGGTCGGTCCTCATGTGTGCCAGTTTGGTTGTAGCGCTTGATGGTTTTTGCGACTCCACTTGGGGACACATTTAAAGTTTCTGCAATTTTCCGGACTGACTGACCTTCATTTCTTAAAGTAATGATGGCCACTCGTTTTTCTTTAGTTAGCTGATTGGTTCTTGCCATAATATGAATTTTAACAGTTGTCCAATAGGGCTGTCGGCTGTGTATTAACCTGACTTCTGCACAACACAACTGATGGTCCCAACCCCATTGATAAAGCAAGAAATTCCACTAATTAACCCTGATAAGGCACACCTGTGAAGTGGAAACCATTTCAGGTGACTACCTCTTGAAGCTCATGGAGAGAATGCCAAGAGTGTGCAAAGCAGTAATCAGAGCAAAGGGTGGCTATTTTGAAGAAACTAGAATATAAAACATGTTTTCAGTTATTTCACCTTTTTTTGTTAAGTACATAACTCCACATGTGTTCATTCATAGTTTTGATGCCTTCAGTGAGAATCTACAATGTAAATAGTCATGAAAATAAAGAAAACGCATTGAATGAGAAGGTGTGTCCAAACTTTTGGCCTGTACTGTATATATATATATATATATATATATATATATATATATGCAACAAGCTAAAGATTTAAGTTGCACAAATATCCAATTATCAACACACACAGTTTTCATTGGTCAAAAATGTATTTCTGCTATTATGATTATGAACAAAGCGGTCTGTTTTATGCCGGTATTAAGTTAGTTTGATATTGGGAAAATGAGCAATGAGCAACTTGGTGAAAAATGTCCCACATATTGCAATTTGTTTTTAAATAAATAAACATGGAAAATTATTTTTAAAGAATTAAAAAAAAGGTATAAGCCTGGGGATAACTATAATTATAATTACATTTTAAAATTATGTTACACAAAGATTATAATTTATAAGCACTCCTTCCAGCTCATTTTCTTGTTTTGTTTTGTTTTTTCTTGTTTTTAATTTTCTCTTTTTTTCTAATTTCTTGCTATTTTTGGGTAATTTCTTCTTTCATTGCTCATAGCCTTCATCCCATGTTTGTTAAAGAAATCAAGCCAATTCTAAACCACCTTCCTTTCCTCTCTTCCTCACAGTGCTTCCCCACCTTTCCTTCAGTCTCTGTTTAATCACACTCCTGATTTCTGTTGTTTTTTTCTCTGGAGCTAAGTATCGTATCAACACAGTCATTTTTTTGTGGTCTTCTCTGCTCCCTTATCTGCCATTTTGTGTCCTTTCATACCAACGTGCAGCAGTTACTGTTGCTATGGCCACAGAAAATAATAATAAAAACACTAACAGGATGTATGCAGGCGTTAGAGTGAAACCAAAGAATGAACACGCGATAGACGCTATAAAACTGTGGAGCTGATCCTGAGGAGCGTCTGAGCTTTAGTAGTGAGACTGTGACAGGAGCAAAGACCAACACCAGGAACTTTGATCCCACTGCAGAGTCTACAAACTATTTTTATTAAAGGCTGAACTCATCTGATGATATGGACATTACAATCCTCCACACACAAACAAACAGGCTTCAACTCAACTTCTGTCTCTGTACCTCCAACAAGAGTCAAAAAGAAGAAGAGCTCCGCCCTGCTGAACCTCCGTCTTTATACAGGTGGAGCTCAGGAAGAAAAACTCAGCTGTCTTCTACATGTGGACAAACACAGGACATATGCAAGACACTGGATAAGACATCAAATATGTTACAAATGATAACATACATCATATTAATCTGGTATTTAAGTTGTTGATGATGCTCAGAGCTCAGAAGACTTTGGTGTCCTGATGTCATCAACAGGAGCAAACAGTCTGAGCTGGAAACCTGAACATTGTGGAGGGGTTTTCATGTCCCTGTCATACTGGGAGCTGTGGTGTCCCAGCCGTTGCTCCTGGTCGGGTCTTGAGAGGCAAAGTGGTCCAAGAGGAGGGGCCAGACTAACAGTGAGTCAACAGACCCTGATGGATCAGACCTGGAGCACCTCGCCATGACAACACAAACAGAGCCCCCTTCTGGAGGCAGGCTAGAGAGGGAAGCTGCACACGGGACCAAAAATCAGTCAAGTCACTAAACATTTCATTCAGCATGTTGAGTCAGCGTCTGAGACTGCAGAGCCTGTCTGTGACAGAGGTCTCAGGCTGATGCAAATACTTTGATCACAGCCATGGTAAGAGGCATCAATATCAGTTTTCAAATGCTTATTTGGTCAATCAGCCTATATATATCTACATGGACTTGACTCATGGGGCTCTGTGGGGCACAGTCCCAAAGATCAACATGGAGTCACCATCCTGTGGGCTCACCAGTCGCAGAGATACGCTTCAGGGTCGGGTTCATTGTGAGCCGCAACATTGCCCCAGACAGTTGCATGATTGATTTTGAAAAGTTTGTGGTCAGCTCTCACACATGGGAGTCCTACAGGGAGGAATCTGGTGGTCCAACATAGGGTTACAGTTGAAATAAAAAACAGATAGAAATAATCAGTCAATCAATCAATCAATTTTATTAATAAAGCCCAATATCACAAATCACAATTTGCCTCACAGGGCTTTACAGCATACGACATCCCTCTGTCCTTATGACCCTCACAGCTGATCAGGAAAAACTCCTCAAAAAAAACCCTTAACGGGAAAAAAACGGTAGAAACCTCAGGAAGAGCAACTGAGGAGGGATCCCTCTTCCAGGACGGACAGACGTGCAATAGATGTCGTACAGAACAGATCAACATAATGAATTAACAGTAATCCGTATGACACAATGAGACAGAGAGAGACAGAGAGAGAGAGAGAGACAGACGGTAATGACAGTAGCTTACAACAACAATGAAAGTAATAGTATTATAATTATGATTCTGGCTATTGTGGTACAATATGTTGAAAGTATATATTAATATCTGATAGTATACATATGTGACACTAATCATATGTGTATAATAACAGTAGAAGTATGACTAATGATAACAGCAGCAGCAGGAGGCATCTGGCAGGACCACGGCAGCAGCACAACCACACACGTCACGCTGTCCAGGCACCGCTGTGATATGAGTTAATCTGAGAGACAGTGGAGCGCAAAGGCTCCAGAGAAGCCAAGTTTGTGACATGCGGTACGGCCGAGAGAGAGAGAGAGAGAGAGAGAGAGAGAGAGAGAGAGAGAGAGAAGGAGAGAAGGTGCCCGGTGTATTATAGGGGGTCCTCCGGCAGACTAGGCCTAAGTCAGCCTAACTAGGGGCTGGTACAGGGCAAGCCTGAGCCAGCCCTAACTATAAGCTTTATCAAAGAGGAAAGTCTTAAGTCTAGTCTTAAATGTGGAGACGGTGTCTGCCTCCCGGACCGTAACAGGAAGATGATTCCACAGGAGAGGAGCCTGATAGCTGAAGGCTCTGGCTCCTGATCTACTTTTGGAGACTTTAGGGACCACGAGTAACCCTGCGTTCTCAGAGCGCAGTGTTCTGGTGGGATAATATGGCACTATGAGCTCTCTAAGATATGATGGAGCTTGACCATTTAGAGCTTTATAAGTTAACAGTAGGATTTTAAATTCAATTCTGGATTTTACAGGGAGCCAGTGCAGAGAAGCTAAAACAGGAGAAATATGATCTCGTTTCTTAGTTCCTGTTAGTACACGTGCTGCTGCATTCTGAATTAGCTGGAGAGTTTTTAAGGACTTACTAGAGCTACCTGATAATAGAGAGTTACAGTAATCCAGCCTTGAGGTAACAAAAGCATGGACCAATTTTTCTGCATCTTTTCGGGTCAGGATAGGCCTAATTTTCGCAATATTACGCAGATGAAAAAATGCAGTCCGTGAGGTTTGTTTTAAATGAGAATTAAAAGACAAATCTTGATCAAATATTACTCCGAGGTTTCTTACGGTAGTGCTAGAGGCCAGAACAATGCCATCTAGAGAAACTATGTCATCAGATAAAGAGTCTCTGAGTTGTTTGGGGCCAAGAACAATAACTTCAGTTTTGTCTGAATTTAACATCAGGAAATTGGTGCTCATCCAGGTTTTTATGTCTTTAAGGCAATTTTGAAGTTTAGTTAATTGATTACTTTCTTCTGGCTTCATCGATAAATACAACTGTGTATCATCCGCATAACAATGGAAATTTATAGAGTGATTTCTTTTTTTTTTAAAGACTATTTTGTGGGCTTTTTGCCTTTAATGACAGGACAGAGTGTGAAATGGGGAGACAGAGAGAGAGTGGGGACTGACATGCAGCAAAGGACTGCGAGGCAGATTAGAACCTGCAGCCGCTGCAGCAAGGCAATGCCTCTGTACATGGGGCGCCGACACTATCCACTACGCTACCGATGCCCCTACAGAGTGATTTATAATGATGTTACCTAAAGGAAGCATATATAGAGTAAATAGGATTGGTCCGAGTACAGAACCTTGCAGAACTCCAAAACAAACTTTAGTACGTAAGGGGGTGTCGGTGGCTTAGTGGTAGAGCAGGTGCCCCATGTACAAGGCTGTTGCCACAGCGGCCCGGGTTCGACTCCAGCCTGTGGCCCTTTGCTGCATGTCACTCCCTCCCTCCCTCCTTCACGCTTGTCTGTCCTGTCAAATAAAGGCTAAAAATACCCCCAAAAATATCTTTTAAAAAAAAACAAAACTTTAGTATGTAAGGATGACTCATCATGAATGTAAACAAACTGAAAACGATCAGATAAATAAGATTTAAACCAGCTTAGTGCTGAACCTTTTAGGCCAATTAAGTGATCCAGTCTCTGTAGCAGAATTTGATGGTCAATAGTGTCAAACGCCGCACTAAGATCTAATAAAACAAGTACAGAGACGAGTCCTTTGTCTGAAGCAATCAGAAGGTCATTTGTAATTTTAACTAGTGCTGTCTCAGTGCTATGATGCACTCTAAATCCTGACTGAAATTCCTCAAATAAATTATTATCATGGAGAAAATCACACAGCTGGTCTGTGACTACTTTCTCAAGGTTCTTTGACATAAAGGGAAGATTAGATATTGGTCTATAGTTGGCTAACACCTCTGGATCCAGGGTGGGCTTTTTAGGAGAGGTTTAATTACAGCTACCTTAAAAGACTGTGGTACATAGCCTGTTAATAAGGATATATTGATCATATCTAATATATGAGTGTTAACTAAAGGAAAGACCTCCTTAAGTAGCCTAGTTGGCAGGGAGAAGCAATCTAAATATATATTAGGTCTTACAGCTGTGTTTGAGGTTAGATAGGTACTATCTGAGGACAGGAGGTCATGAATTTTGCCTCTAATAGTTAGAATTTTGTCATTAAAAAAGCTCATAAAATCATTACTGCTAAGGGCTAAAGGAATACAAGGCTCAATAGAGCTTTGACTCTCAGTCAGCCTGGCTACAGTGCTGAAAAGAAACCTGGGGTTGTTCTTATTGTCTTCTATTAATGCTGAGTAATAGTTTGCTCTGGCATTGCGGAGGCCCCTCTTATAAGTTTTGAGACTGTCTGTCCAGACTAAATGAGATTCTTCCAGTTTGGTTAATCGCCAATTCCTTTCAAATTTTCACGATATTTGTTTTAACTTACGGGTTTGAGAGTTATACCAAGGAGCGAACTTTCTTTGCTTTGTTAACTTCTTTTTAAGAGGAGTTACAGAGTAGAGTGTTGTTTGCAGCGAGCCTACGGCACTATCAACAAGATGATCAATTCAGAGAGTTTAAAGTCGGCATGGGAAACCTCTGTTACTGAAGGACATGGTATTAAATTTAACGATGGCGTAATCATTTCCTTAAATAATCAATGACAGAAGTAAGATATCAACACAGCTATCAGGGCATGGGGATGAAGCAGTAGGAAGATGTTTGCCTGGCCCTGAAAATATCCAAAACAATCAAGTCAAGTCAAAATTTATTATCGCCCAAAATCACAAGAAATGCCTCAATGGGCTGTATATAAAAACACATAAGCAAATTACAAATAACACAATAAATAAAATATATAAAAACAAGTGAATGGCTATGTAGAACAAAATAAACAAAAACAAGACAAAAAAAAAAAAACTTTTGAAGGAATCGACTGTGTGGGCTTCACGGATTTGAATGGGAAGGTGGTTCCAGAGGAGAGGGGCTCGGTATGAGAAGGCTCTACCACCTGCTGATGATTTATTAATTTTGGGGATGGATAGGAGACTGACATTATGGGATCGTGGAGGCCTGATTGATAAATGTGGAGTAAGTAGAGATGATAAGTAGGACGGTGCAAGTCCGTGTAATATTTTATAAGTTAAAAGTAGAATCTTGAAGTCCGATCTAGTGTGTACAGGGAGCCAGTGTAATGAAATGAGAACCAGCGTGACATGGTCAAATTTTCTGGTTCTGGTTAATATCCTGGCAGCAGTATTCTGAACGAGTTGTAGTTTCCTAATGGTTGAATTTGGTAAGCCGGAGAAAAATGTATTGCAATAATCTAATCGGGATAAGACAAAAGCGTGAACCAGTGTTTCTGCATCAGTCATGGAGAGAATGGGACGAATCCTGACAATATTGCGTAGGTGAAAATATGCTGTTTTTGTGATATTATTAATATGGTCTTCAAAGGAGAGATTTAGGACCGAATAAAATACCGAGATTTCTAACATGGGGGCTTTGTGAAATGATAGAACCAGCTAAGTTTAAGGTGAGATTGCAGAATTTGTTCCTGATGTGCTTTGGACCTAGGATTAACATTTCAGTTTTTTCAGTATTTAAGAGAAGAAAGTTTGACGACATCCATTGTTTGATTTCTTGTGTGCACTGTACTTGATGAATCACTTTATGAGAGGTGTCAGGCTTGATGAATATGTAGAGCTGAGTATCATCTGCGTAAAAGTGGGAACCTAAACAACAATGCAGGGTAAACACATTTATGGGCTTTAATGTCACTACCAACACTGGTCACATCAGGACGGGTTCTCTCTGGTGTGAACACGTTGGTGGATTTCTAAATCATCCCGATCAATAAAAGCTTTCTCACACTAGTCACAGCTGTACGGGTTCTCTCCTGCATGCCGGCATTGGTGGGTTCTCAATTGACTGCACCGGGCAAATAATCTTCCACATTGGTCACACCAATACGGCTTCTCTCCTGTGTGAATACGTTGGTGGTATATTAAGGCTCCTGCCACTGCAAAGGCTTTGCCACATTGATCACACCAGTACGGTTTCTCTCCTGTGTGAATACGTTGGTGGTTTTTTAAGGCTCCTGACAGTGAAAAGGCTTGACCACATTGATCACAGCTGTACGGTTTCTCTCCTGTGTGAATACGTTGGTGGCTTTTTAAGACCCCTGACTGTGCAAAGGTTTTGCCACATTGATCACAGCTGTACGGTTTCTCTCCTGTGTGAATACGTTGGTGTTTTTTTAAGTCCCATGACAGTGCAAAGGCTTTGCCACATAGACCACACCTGTATTGTTTCTCTCCTGCGTGAATACGTTTATGAGACATTAAGGTTCCCATTTGAGAAAACGTTTTCCCACACTGGTCGCACCCGTATGGCTTCTCTCCTGTGTGACTGCGTTGATGGGTTTTCAAGTTACTTGAGCATGTGAAAGCTTTGCCACATTGATCACAGCTGTACGGTTTCTCTCCTGTGTGACTGCGTTGATGGGTTTTCAAGTTACTTGAGCATGTGAAAGCTTTGCCACATTGATCACAGCTGTATGGTTTCTCTCCTGTGTGATTGCGCTGATGGGCTTTCAAGTGATATGACTGTGCAAAGGCTTTGCCACATTGATCACAGCTGTACGGTTTCTCTCCTGTGTGAATTCTTTGGTGGGTTTCAAGGGACGTGCATTGAGAAAACGTTTTCCCACATTGGTCACAGCAGTGCGACTTCTGTGCAGTGTGAACACGGTGGTGACTTTTTAAGCTACGTAGAGTGGTGAAAGCTTTCTCACATTGATCACAGCTAAACAGTTTCTCTGCTGTGTCAGTGTCTTGTTTTTTTGAGGTCTCTGACCCTGTGAAATCCTTCCCACTTTGGAAAAAACTGGACAGTTCCCCTTCAATGTGAATGCGTTGATGGGCTTTGAGGGCACTGCAGCGCAAAAATGCTTTCTCACATTGGTCACAGCTGTATGGTTTCTCTCCAGTTTGAACTCTTTGATGAATTTTTAAAGATCCAGATGTTGTGAAGGATTTGTCACGGTGGTGACGTATAAGTTCCTCTCTTCCTCTCTGTTCCTATAGCAACAAACAGAAAAAGAGTTCATGAGTTGTCAGGGTGCAGCGAGCCAACTAAAACCATAAATAACATTTAAAGCATATCTGCCAAACATAACCCACAATGTCTGACTAATGCATTACCACCAACAAATGTTATGATAAATAACTTACAGAATAGTTTTTATTTAGGTTTTGACTTTTTGATAGGAATTGATACCAATACTACTTATCAATGCGACTCTCACTGATACTTCTCTCCATAATTTAGTGGTTTAGTGGTTTTGGGTTGGACCTGAGATTCTTGACTTGTGCTCATGTCTCCCCCATGACTGTACAGGCTAACCGCCACACCAAAGTCTTTTCTCATTTTCTTTAAATATTTATCAGTTACTTTTTATAACCCACATAAACCATTTGTCATAAATCAGATCCACTGCACAGCACTTATTCACAAAGACAATGTGGCTCTTAAAGCTGGTCCCCCTGTTGCTCCCATTATTTCCTTCTTCCAAAACAGTGGTGAAGAACACCAGCAGTTAATGTCAGGAGTTGAGTTTCCATTTAAACAAAATTATTATGACTGCTGTGCCAAATTAATCCGAGCACACTAGGGCTGCCAAGGTATGAGATTTTCATAGTACAATAACCGTCTAAGAATATAATGCGTTTCAGGATATCACAGAATTTATATTATGATTAGTGTGAATGATCCTTTTTTGATCTATTTTATACTTCAGATTTATATTGTTTAGCATTTATTGGTGACAGAAAAGAATGAATTTCATTCTGCAAGGAAACGCGTGTCCTTACTGTGCATATGACAATAAACACTTTGAATCTTGAATCTATATGTTTTATGAAGACCCTATGTGTGTTCTTTTTTTATCTTTGAATGTTCGGGGGTTAAAAACAGTGTTAAGTGAAAAGCAATCTTTTTATTTTGCAAGGAACAAAAATCAAAATGTGTTTTCTTACAAGAGACTCATTCTGTTATGACTGACGAAAAGTTTTGGAAAGGTCAGTGGGGCGATTCTGCTTTTTTTGCACATGGAACTTCTCATTCAGCTGGAGTAATGGTATTATTTAACAGGTTTCCAGGCATGATAATTGACAATCAAACAGATACATAATGTCATTGGTTAATGGTAGTAGTAGAGATAAATGACAAACGTTACATTTTAGTGTGTATTTATGGTTAGAATAATAAAGCTGCGGACAGGGACATGTTTGCAGAACTAGGTAAACTTGTGAATGATGGAAAATAACCTACACTTCAGATCAAGTGATAATGGGTGGAGACTTCAACATAGTTGAAATGTGATTTGGAGATTTCAAAACTGCCTATTAAGTTGTCAGATTTCCATAAACAGGTACTGCATTACTGGAAAATGATATAGACCCATAATTTCACACCACATGGCTCCACCTTGTGGAATAATAGAACCATTACAATTAGTAAGAAAACCTTGTTTAAAAAAGAATGGTATGAGAAAAAAAGTGTTATATGTTGTTGACTTGATGGATGAACATGGCCATTTTATTCAATGTGATTCATTTGTAGAAAAGTTTCATTTAAAATGCTCCGTCAGAGAGTTCAGTCCAATTTGTAAAGCCATTCCGCTTCCTTTGAAACACATGACACAAAGCACTCTTACATATTCACATGTGGTTATTAAGTTGCCTGAAATAAAGATTGGTGAAGTGTATGTTGGTGAGAAGAAATGTAATAACAAAGTCATTGCTAATGTTTTGAAATGCAAATTGTTTTCTGATTTTCAAAGTAAGAATAATCCATAACGGGAACATTTTAATTAATAAATGTTTCCATTATCTTAAATGGCCAATTTCACCAAAAGTAAAAGACGTTCACTTTAGAATTGTAAACAATGTTTATCCAGCTGCTGAAACTTTACCACAAAGATTTCATTTTCAAGTAAATCCTTATGTGTATTTTGTTCAAGAGAACCCGAAACTATTGAGCATTTATTTTTATCATGGGTAAATATCATATACACCATTGCAAATGGAAAAACTGTAAAGCCTCCATATTTTGCTTTAAAAATGAACTGAAGAATTATTTATCGTCCATTAAGATATGATCTAAAAATAATCAGTCCCTTAAAGACCTGTATGAAGTCATGTTTAAGTCTCTTACATTTTCATTTCATCCTTGCTGCTGTTTATTTTCTTTACATCTCCAACGAGCCTATTGTTTCTTCTGCGAGCTCTCGCGAGAACACGCGACGCACTGCGCGGGAAAATACCCTGCAACACAGACCGTCTCAAGTGTTTCTTTACTCTGAGTGAGTTAAAGATGAAAACAGGAAACACGGAGACATAAAAACCTTTTTGCTTTGTTACATTTCCTTTCTCCAGATGTGATGTGGAACCAGAGAATGAGCGGATGATCCACGGAGCCTCGAGACTCTTCCTCGTGTCTTTAGTGTGGCTGCTGTCAAGCCCTTTTTATCCATGACGTCATCAACACTCACCTCAACATCGCTGCTATCAGAGGACGAGCCTGCTGCTTGTCTTCTCCGGACCTTGTTGCTCCGGTGCTCCGGGTTCTGCTTGTCCTCCTCCATTCCGCTCCTCTACTGCTCCTCCTGCTCCTGATCTCTAGTCGCTTCCTCTTCTTCTTCTTCTGCTCCTCCCTTTTCCTGCTGATTCTTCTTTGAGGTTTATTGGCGGTTGGCAAACAACGTCATGTGGCATTACCGCCACCTACTGGTGCGGAGTGTGGACTGAAATGTCAAATAATCCATTTTATAATAAGAAATACATTTGGGGAAAAAAACAACAACAAAAAACTCATGTCTTCTCAATCATAATAATTTCTTTTAGATAATAAATAGTAATCAGATTAATTCCCTGAGTTCTTCTGTAAAATATCTTTTCAGGTTTTGAATCAGTCGCTTTTTTTCATCTTCATATTTCTGACAGTACATAACAGGCTGTACTGTCTCTTCTTACCCACAGTGATCACATCTCTGTGTTATGTTTGCATATTTTGAACAGTAAATCCAGGTCTTGATATTATTATTTCTTCTCTCCTTCTTGTACGTCTCATTTCTCTGAATCCCCTTTGAATTCTGTCAACCCTTTAAAACCTGGAGTGACATCACAAAAATGTCCAAATATTGCAAATAAATAAATAAATACATGAATTAATTAATATAGAAATGTATTTTTAAAAAAGCATGGGGAAAACTATAATTATAATTATCATTATTCTTACATTTTAAAATTGTGTTACAGAATTATTATAATTCTTAATTTAATTTAATTATTTTTTATGAGCACTCCTTCCAGCTCATTTCCTTGTTTTGTTTTTTCTTAACAAATTTTCTTGTTTTTAATTTTCTCTTTTTTCTCATTCTTGCTATTTTTGGGGGGTAATTTCTTCTTTCATTGCTCATCGCCTTCATCCCATGTTTGTTAAAGAAATCAAGCCAATTCTAACCCACCGTCCTTTCCTCTCTTCCTCCCAGTGCTTCCCCACCTTTCCTTCAGTCTCTGTTTAATCACACTCCTGATTTCTGTTGTTTTTTTCTCTGGAGCTAAGTGTCGTATCAATACAGTTATTTTTTGTGGTCTTCTCTGCTCCCTTATCTGCCATTTTATGTCCTTTCATACCAACGTGCAGCAGTCATTTCATTTCATTTCTTTATTCACACATCAGTTAAAACCATGTACAACATGCTCATTTTTGTAGTTATCTTATGTGAAATGGGACACGCTAGGAAGCTTAAAAAGCTTTTTAAGAGGGGCCCAGACACAAAATAAATACATGTAACAATAAAACATACCCCCCCCACACACACACACACACACACGCACACACACAGAAAACAAAAACAGAAACACATACAAGAGCTACCCTAACCTAAGGCTAAGCCCTAATCCTAACAAGGTCCAGGTGGTCACCTCACCAGCAGTCCAAGAAGAATTAAGCTACATGTAGGAAAAAGAGATTACCTTATCAAAATCATGACTGAGAGTATTTCAACAACAGATGCCTCCTTAGTCTATTTTTAAAAACAAGTATAGATGGGGACATTTGCAAGTCTTTATCAAGATTGTTCCATACCTGTGGACCTTTACAAACAACACTGAGGCTGGTACATTTGAGTTTTCATTTTTTTCCCCTAATAAAATGCTTCTTCCTAGTCTGATATGAATGTGGAGGAAAGGAAATTGGAATCAGGACACAAAGTCTTTCGTTGAGCTTATTAACAACACAAAACATAGTACAAGCATTATGAAAAGTATTAAGTTCAGTAATTTTTTAGAAAGCCATAACGATGAAAGAGCGGGTCAGAAGGAGCATCAAATTTAGACCAAGACATGGCACGAATGATTTTCTTCTGCAGAATTATCAATTTCCCTAGGTGGCTGGGAAATGTATTGCTCCAAATAATATTGCAATGATTAAGATGAGGCTCAAATAATGACCGATATAATGTTACAAGTGCTTCACCAGGTAAGAAATGCCTCAACTTGAAAAATAACCCAACATATTTTGATAGTTTCTTAGTTAATACATCAATATTCAATTCAATTCAATTTTATTTATAAAGCCCAATATCACAAATCACAATTTGCCTCACAGGGCTTTACAGCATACGACATCCCTCTGTCCTTAAGACCCTCACAGCGGATAAGGAAAAACTCTCCAAAAAAACCCTTTAACGGGGAAAAAAAACGGTAGAAACCTCAGGAAGAGCAACTGAGGAGGGATCCCTCTTCCAGGACGGACAGACGTGCAATAGATGTCGTACAGAACAGATCAACATAATAAATTAACAGTAATCCATATGACACAATGAGACAGAGAGAGAGAGAGAGAGAGACAGAGAGAGAGAGAGAGAGATGCAGGTAATGACAGTAGCTTACAACAACATTAATGAAAGTAATAATATTATAGTTATAGTTCTGGCTACTGTGGTACAATATGTTGAAAGTATGTATTAATATCTGACAGTATACTTGTGTGACAATAGTCATATGTGTATAATAACAGTAGAAGTATGACTAATGACTAATGATGGCAGCAGCAGCAGGAGGCATCTGGCAGGACCACGGCAGCAGCACAACCACACACGTCATGCTGTCCAGGCACCGCTGCGATATGAGTTAATCTGAGAGACAGTGGAGCACAAAGGCTCCGGAGAAGAAGCCGAGTTAGTGACATCCAGAATGGCCGAGTTAGCAAGATGCAGTAATAGAATACGAGAGAGAGAGAGAGAGAGAGAGAGAGGGAGCCCGGTGTATTATAGGGGGTCCTCCGGCAGACTCGGCCTAAGTCAGCCTAACTAGGGGCTGGTACAGGGCAAGCCTGAGCCAGCCCTAACTATAAGCTTTATCAAAGAGGAAAGTCTTAAGTCTAGTCTTAAATGTGGAGACGGTGTCTGCCTCCCGGACCGTAACAGGAAGATGATTCCACAGGAGAGGAGCCTGATAGCTGAAGGCTCTGGCTCCTGATCTGCTTTTGGAGACTTTAGGGACCACGAGTAACCCTGCGTTCTCAGAGCGCAGTGTTCTGGTGGGATAATATGGCACTATGAGCTCTCTAAGATATGACGGAGCTTGACCATTTAGAGCTTTATAAGTTAACAGTAGGATTTTAAATTCAATTCTGGATTTTACAGGGAGCCAGTGCAGAGAAGCTAAAACAGGAGAAATATGATCTCGTTTCTTAGTTCCTGTTAGTACACAAGCTGCTGCATTCTGAATTAGCTGGAGAGTTTTTAAGGACTTACTAGAGCTACCTGATAATAGAGAGTTACAGTAATCCAGCCTTGAGGTAACAAAAGCGTGGACCAATTTTTCTGCATCTTTTCGGGTCAGGATAGGCCTAATTTTCGCAATATTACGCAGATGAAAAAATGCAGTCCGTGAGGTTTGTTTTA
Source organism: Epinephelus lanceolatus (assembly GCF_041903045.1). Taxonomy (NCBI): domain Eukaryota; kingdom Metazoa; phylum Chordata; class Actinopteri; order Perciformes; family Serranidae; genus Epinephelus; species Epinephelus lanceolatus. Next base: position 3,090,052 of record NC_135755.1, on the reverse strand, counting down.
AATGAGAATTAAAAGACAAATCTTGATCAAATGTTACTCCGAGGTTTCTTACGGTAGTGCTAGAGGCCAGAGCAATGCCATCTGGATAAAATATCTTATCAGATAAAGAGTCTCTGAGTTGTTTGGGGCCAAGAACAATAACTTCAGTTTTGTCTGAATTTAACATCAGGAAATTGGTGCTCATCCAATTTTTTATGTCTTTAAGGCAGTTATGGAGTTTAGTTAATTGATTACTTTCTTCTGGCTTCATCGATAAAAACAACTGAGTATCATCCGCATAACAATGGAAATTTATAGAGTGATTTCTAATGATGTTATCTAAAGGAAGCATATATAGAGTAAATAGGATTGGTCCAAGCACAGAACCTTGCGGAACTCCAAAACAAACTTTGGTACGTAAGGATGATTCATTACGAACGTCAACAAATTGAAAACGATCAGATAAATAAGATTTAAACCAGCTTAGTGCTGAACCTTTTAGGCCAATTAAGTGATCCAGTCTCTGCAGTAGAATTTGATGGTCAATTGTGTCAAACGCCGCACTAAGATCTAATAAAACAAGTACAGAGACGAGTCCTTTGTCTGAAGCAATCAGAAGGTCATTTGTAATTTTAACTAGTGCTGTCTCAGTGCTATGATGCACTCTAAATCCTGACTGAAATTCCTCAAATAAATTATTATCCTGGAGAAAATCACACAGCTGGTCTGCGACTACTTTCTCAAGGATCTTTGACATAAAGGGAAGATTAGATATTGGTCTATAGTTGGCTAACACCTCTGGATCCAGGGTGGGCTTTTTTAGGAGAGGTTTAATTACAGCTACCTTAAAAGACTGTGGTACATAGCCTGTTAATAAGGATATATTGATCGTATCTAATATATGAGTGTTAACTAAAGGAAAGACCTCCTTAAGTAGCCTAGTTGGGATGGGGTCTAAGAGACACGTTGATGATTTAGATGAAGAAATCACTGCGGTCAATTCTTGAAGAGAAATTGGGGAGAAGCAATCTAAATATATATTAGATTCTACAGCTGTGTTTGAGGTTAGATAGGTAGGCCTACCATCTGAGGGCAGGAGGTCATGAATTTTGCCTCTAATAGTTAGAATTTTGTCATTAAAAAAGCTCATAAAATCATTACTGCTAAGGGCTAAAGGAATACAAGGCTCAATAGAGCTTTGACTCTCAGTCAGCCTGGCTACAGTGCTGAAAAGAAACCTGGGGTTGTTCTTATTGTCTTCTATTAATGCTGAGTAATAGTTTGCTCTGGCATTGCGGAGGCCCCTCTTATAAGTTTTGAGACTGTCTGTCCAGATTAAACGAGATTCTTCCAGTTTGGTTAATCGCCAATTCCTTTCAAATTTTCGCGATATTTGTTTTAACTTACGGGTTTGAGAGTTATACCAAGGAGTGAACTTTCTTTGCTTTGTTAACTTCTTTTTAAGAGGAGCTACAGAGTCGAGCGTTGTTCGCAGCGAGCCTACGGCGCTATCAACAAAATGATCAATTCGGGAGAGGTTAAAGTCGGCACGGGAAACCTCTGTTACTGAAGGTATTGGTATTGAATTTAACGACAAAGTAATCTTTTCCTTAAATTTTGTGACAGCACTATCTGATAAACATCTAGTATAGTAACTGTTGCTGAGTGGAGTGTAATCGAGTAAAAAGAAATCAAAAGTAATCAGATAATGATCTGATAGCAAGGGATTCTGTGGAAAGACTGTTAGATTATCAATTTCAATTCCATACGTCAGAACTAGATCGAGGGTATGGTTAAAACAGTGAGTGGGTTCATGTACACCCTGACTGAAGCCAATGGAGTCTAATAATGAGATAAACGCGGTAGCCAGGGAGTCATTATCAACGTCGACATGAATGTTAAAATCGCCTACAATAATAACTTTATCTGATTTAAGAACTAAACTGGATAAAAACTCTGAGAATTCAGATACAAATTCAGAATACGGGCCAGGAGCACGGTACACTATAACAAATAAAAGTGGCTGCGAGGTTTTCCAGGTCGGATGTAAAAGACTAAGAACGAGGCTTTCAAATGAATTATAATCTAGTTTAGGTTTAGGGCTGATTAACAGACTAGAGTTAAAAATGGCTGCAACTCCCCCTCCTCGGCCGCTGCCTCGAGGAATGTGGGTATTATTATGACTGGGAGGAGTGGACTCATTTAGACTAACATATTCATCTTGACACAGCCAGGTTTCAGTGAGACTGAGTAAATCAATATGATTATCTGATATTAATTTGTTTACTAACACTGCTTTAGACGATAGAGACCTGATATTTAACAGTCCGCATTTAATTCTCCTGTTTTGTCTTTCTGTCACAGAAGAGGTTTTAATTTTTATGAGGTTGTTATGCACAACTCCTCTTTGTTTAATTTTAGATTTAAATAATTTAGGTGGTCGGGGGACAGACACCGTTTGTATAAAACTATGAAAACTATGGCTGGGTAACTGAACTAGAAGCTCAGAGTGGCGTATAGAACTGCGACTCAGAGTCCTGGTCTCAACTCTGGGTTGTCAGGGATTTAAATTACTAATAAAATTTGCCAGGTTCCTAGAAATGAGAGCAGCTCCATCCAAAGTGGGGTGAATGCCGTCTCTCCTAATAAGACCAGGTTTTCCCCAGAATGTTTGCCAATTATTAACGAAACCCACATCGTTTGCTGGACACCACCTGGACAGCCAGCGGTTAAATGATGACATGCGGCTAAACATGTCATCACTGGTCAGATATGGGAGGGGTCCAGAGAAAACTACGGAGTCCGACATCGTTTTTGCATATTCACACACCGAGGCAATATTAATTTTAGTGACCTCCGATTGGCGTAACCGGGTGTCATTGCTGATAACAATCTTACTGAATCCACGTTTAGCTTTAGCCAGCAGTTTTAAATTTGACTCAATGTCGCCCGCTCTGGCCCCAGGGATACATTTGACTATGGCCGCTGGTGTTGCTAACTTCACGTTCCTCAGAATAGAGCTGCCAATAACCAGAGTTTTATCCTCAGCGGGTGTGTCGCTGAGTGGGGAAAAGCGGTTGGAAACGTGTACAGGCTGGTGGTGAACCGTGGGCTTCGGCTTGGAGCTGTGCTTCTGGCGAACCGTAACCCAGCCTCCCGGCTGAACGGGAGTTACCGGAGGACAGTTAGCAGAGGCTAAGGCTATGCTATGTGGCTCCGCACCGGCTACAGGGGGCTGGCTAACTACCGCAGCTACTGAATGGTTTTCCATCGTACGGAGCCGCGCTTCTAATTCACTAAGCCTCGCCTCCAACGCAGCAAATAAGCTGCACTTATTACAATTACCACTGTCGCTAAAGGAGGCAGAGGCATAACTGAACATTTGGCACACCGAGCAAGAAAGAGCAGGAGAAGGAGAAGCCATGGCTAAGCTAAAGTAGCTAACAAGGCTAAGAGCGTGCAAACAACAGCTAAGAGATTAGCGAGAAAGTCGTAGAAAGAAGGAGAGCTATAAGTGCTTAAACAGAACCAGTGTGGGTTATGACTTGAAGTAGACGTTAAAGCAGCGTTAAAGCAACTGAGGTGAGAAAGCAGGCTAGCAGAATTCACCAGAGCAGTACAGAGACACTGTCACAGAAACACCGGAAATGACACAACTCGCTTACCGCAATACGTCCCCTGAAATTTACGAACTCGTCCATATGAACTCCCAGGAATCTAGTGGACGTCACTCTCTCAATAGGACTGTCATTTATTTTAATATCAATAAGTTCAAGGTTGCTCCAATTTCTGTTTGATCGAGAAATGATAAAGTTTGTCTTGTTTATATTTAGAGATAATTTATTGCATTTTAACCATGTATCAACCTTGATCAATTCATCACTGAGATTCTTTTGCAGATCATTTATGTTCTTGTGTGATAAAAATAAATTAGTATCATCCGCGAACAGAACTTTGTGTAGAATGTTAGAACAATGTATAAAATCATTTATATATAAAATAAAGAGGAGTGGTCCTTGGATAGATCCCTGGGGGACACTGTAAGGCCCGTTTCCACCGCAGGAACTTCGGGATAAATTTACGGGGCCGGGGCCGTTGGTGCGTGTCTCCACCGCAGGAACCACCCCAGAAGGACAGAGTTCCGGAACTTTTACAGGGGCTAAACAAGTCCCTGCCTCGGAGTAGGTACTCAGAACGGCCCAAGAGACTCCTGGCTGGGGCTTGAGGATTACTTGGTGCTGACTGGATATACTCAAGGAGGGATGTGACGTCAACAGAAAGCAACAAAATAGCCGGCATTTTTAAAACTCAGCAGACAAGGGTTAGCACGTTCATAGCTTGTAAACAAACTCAATAACCGGTCCATGAAAAAAATATTTTTTCCAGCGGATATCTTAGTTACAACATGATTGAGCTAGCAAAGCAGTTTTGTGTTGCTATGTGTGGTATTTATTCAATTTTGGGAAATCACGATGTCTAGAAAGCATCAGCTGACAGGGACAGCTAACAGCAGCAGCAAAGCTAACATCAGGACGTCATCTGTTAAAAGCCTCCCGTTGTCATGTTATTTAAAAGAATTTCAAAATCAATTGTGTCAAAAGCCTTTGACAAATCAAGGAAAACTCCAATGCCTAACTCGCCTTTATCAATACAATCATACATTTTTTCCAACAGATTCAGAATCACTATAGAGGTGGAGCTCTCTTTCCTAAAGCTATACTGTTGTGGAGATAGGATTTAAAATTTTTTAGACAACTCTCTCCAGTACCTTGGAGAAGACAGGTAAAATCGATATGGGCCTATAATTATGCAAGTCATTTTTATCCCCCGACTTAAACACTGGTACGATTCTTGCAGTTTTTGTCATGTCAGGCACAACTCCACAGAGTAAGGAGAGATTGATAGAGTAGACCAGAGGCTCCAAAATTTCACTTATAATAGCTTTAAGAATTTTACTACAAATGTTATCTACACCAGCTGTGTGCGAGCTCTTCATTTTCATAACAATTTTCAACACTTTGTCTCTATCAGTTGGCCTAAGGAAAAGAGAGTTCAAATAATTGCCTCTGAGGTATTGTCTAAATGTGGCATTGTGTGGTTGATTAATCTTTTGAGAGAGGTTTTTTCCACTAGAAACAAAATGATCATTAAATTTACTGGCGAGTTCATCATTGTTGGTGGCATTTCCAGTGATATTCTCAGCATTTTTGAAGTTTCCCTTGATTTTGGCATCAGGGAGAATAGTATTTTTATGCTTACGACAAAGGATTTCATTTAGTACCTGCCAGGATTTCTTTTGGTCACCCTGATAAACTTTAATGCGTTCAGTATAGTACCTTTACTTACTCACGCGAATTACTTGTGTGAGCTTATTTCTATACTTTATATATGTTTCTTTATTTGCATCACTAGGGTTTTTAACAAATTGTTTGTATGATTTATTCGTTTTATTGATAGATTTTAAAATACCCTTTGTAAGCCAGGATTTCTGTTTAATGGCACTTTACTTTATGAGTCTTTCAGGTATAGTACAATCTATGCAATCGGTGACTTCATTAATTAGTACATTATATGCAGTATTCGGGTCCTTACAATTATAGACAGAATCCCACGTTTTAGTTCACAGGTTTGCACAGTTTTTGTAAAGACTTTTCATTTAAAACCTTAACTTTAGTTTTGGTAGGGGAATCATCAACGTTCTTAACAAGATCAGTGAATAAAACAATAGGATAATGATCTGTTATATCTGAGAATATTACACCAGAATCTATACGAGCTTTGTGAGAATTTGTGAGGATATTGTCGATTATTGTCCTGCTAGACTCTGTAACTCTAGTGAATGTATTGATTGTAGGAAAAAATGAAAAGGAATGTAAAATATTAATAGTCATTTGTCATAGTATCATCCTTAACGAGGTCTATGTTAAAGTCCCCGAGAATGAAACATGTTTTATTTGTTTTGTTTATACGATATGAGAGTTTTTCTAAATTCATTTTGAAGATGTCAATATCAGAGTCTGGTGGCCTGTAAATTACTCCAACTGTAATGTTTTTACTACTTTCTACGTCTATCTCTATGAAAAGAGAATCAGAGTGACCATCTGCAATAATAAATTCATCACCAATGCTAACTGAGAGTTCAGAGGCTGCATACAAACAGACTCCTCCTCCTGATCTACCAGATCTATTTTTATTGTATAATTTATATCCATCAAGATTAAGGCCATATAAGATCCTTCATTTAGCCAGGTTTCACTGCAGCCAATGACTGTTACTATGGCAGCAGAAAATAATAATAAAAACATTAGTTTGAAGGTGACAAGGAACTTCATAATGAGAAACTGAGTGATGGTGTTGTTGTCATGGCAACACACTGCTTTACATTAGTGTAAATAATAAATGTTAATGCTGAGGAGGCCGATCACAACAGCTCAACAAACACTGACAGATGGAAACAGTTTGAGATGACGAGTCAGAGCGTCTCTTTGTGTCCAACATTAAAAACAGCTCTGATTATTACAGCAGAGACCCTGACAGGAAACAAGTCCAACAGCAACAATCACATTTGCTGACACAACAGGATGTAAACAGGCGTTACAGTGAAACCAAAGAATGAACACGCTATAGACCAAATCACAATTTTTATTTACAAGAACTTGCAGGGAGAAAATCCTCACGTTACAAACATTATAAATTTAGATAAATTTTCTACTTTGTGGAACGATACAGTTTACCTTTAATCTTGAATCTTTACCTTGCAGTCACAGTCTTTTCCGATGGATATCTGAAGCTGTTAAATCAAAGTCACCAGACTCATTTTATGTAGCAGAGCACAGAGTTGCTGCCTCATTTAGTGAGTGTGTGAGGTAAAGCTGAGCAAATATTCAAACATAGCGTACACTTACACTGATACTGAGTTTTTCAGGTGGCCAAAATCTGTTTTGCTGCGGCCCCGTCCACAACAGTAACAGGCTGAATAAACTACAGAGTGGATGTGCTGCAGATTTTCACACAGTCTGATGGAGACTGTGTTCAAGGACCTCGCCTGGTTTAATGAGGCAGCATCACTTTAATAACAACTCCAACTCAACTCACCATCACAGAGTGAGAGTACAACTGTGGAGCTGATCCTGAGGAGCGTCTGAGCTTTAGTAGTGAGACTGTGACAGGAGCAAAGACCAACACCAGGAACTTTAATCCCACTGCAGAGTCTACAAACTATTTTTATTAAAGGCTGAACTCATCTGATGATATGGACATTACAATCCTCCACACACAAACAAACAGGCTTCAACTCAACTTCTGTCTCTGTACCTCCAACAAGAGTCAAAAAGAAGAAGAGCTCCGCCCTGCTGAGCCTCCGTCTTTATACAGGTGGAGCTCAGGAAGAAAAACTCAGCTGTCTTCTACATGTGGACAAACACAGGACACATGCAAGACACTGGATAAGACATCAAATATGTTACACATGATAACATACATCATATTAATCTGGTATTTAAGTTGTTAATGATGCTCAGAGCTCAGAAGACTTTGGTGTCCTGATGTCATCAACAGGAGCAAACAGTCTGAGCTGGAAACCTGAACATTGTGGAGGGGTTTTCATGTCCCTGTCATACTGGGAGCTGTGGTGTCCCAGCCGTTGCTCCTGGTCAGAGGGGTACTCCAGAAAGCGGGTTTAGTGAAAACTCTGAGTAGGTTAACCCTGAGATGAGGGAAACTCTGGGTTTTCAGTTCCAGAAAGAGAGGTAACTGAAACTCTGAGTCAGTCACCATGGTAACAGACTTTGTGAACCTAACCTGCTCGCTGACAGGTTTTCTTCAATAAACCCTGAGTGTTTCTCTGTCTCCTCCCTCTTACACGCTGTTTCATTTCCTCATTCATTCAGTCCGTGTCAAAGCTTGTATGGAAGCGCATTCATTAGCGGAGATTTACCGTCTGTCACAGTCTATATCCTGCTGGATATTAGTTTGTTACTCAGGACTGTCTTAAGTTACTGAGTTTATGCACATCAATCATTTCTTTGGACATCGGTTTTTGTCTTTACATTCAAATATTACACAGCGAGAATTCACCCTCAGCTCAGAATCAAACCTCTGTCCTTTTTATATTTATTATTTTTTATAACACTGTGCACAAGGATCAGACTGTCAGTCTGTTAGAGCAGCTCCCAAATGTTTATTGCACATAATGTGTAGGTCTAATTATTTACATTTTAAAAATCGGTATGAAGCTTTAGACACGTAATATCAATGACTAATGATTTCTATCACTGATGTCATTGGTCGCACTGATGGAACATAATTCCTATAGCCTAATATTGGGGATTATATGTTAATATTTCTGAGTGAGCAATGGTGCAGCATTTCACTGTCTTTAAATTTACTACATTTATAGCTGAAATAAAGTCACTGAATGCTGTTGAGTCAAGACACAAATAGATGTCCAGCATTTTAAAATCTACTGTATTTTAACCTCAACGTCTTTTCAAGTGCAAATCACCAAACATATTATTACTGGGTCAGACTGTGAGTTTACAGTCATGTCTTTATGTCTTTGATCTATAGCCTAGCCTATATGTTTTAAATCTTCTGCCTCCTGTGTTTTTCCCCATCAGATTAAATCTGAACAAATATATTATTACATATTATTAATATAATGTAATGTATGTACAGCCTGATACACAGTCAGATTCCACCACTTTATCTTCATTAAGAAAAAATGTAAGTCTGATAAATGATGAATAAACGGACAACACTGAATAAAACTTTTTCATTAACTTTATGGTTAACTTATTTACACTTTCCTCGCTCTGACTCAGGCTCTTCTTTTAAAGATAAACGTGCACCGTCTGCTACACATGCATTAATATCTCTACATCCACTGGATTAAAATGGAGGCGCTGTCTTTTATTTACCTGTTGCCATGGTGAATCGTGGAGTCGGAGCTCCATTGATGATGGCTTTTTATTGTCGGCTTAACTCAGAGTGAACATACTCAGAGTTGACTGAACTAACTCAAATCAGCTGTTCTGGAACCGGTAACTCAGAGTTTCCCATCTCAGGGTAAATCAACTCAGAGTTCATGGTTAGACTCAGAGTTTGTTGAACCTCCTACCTGGAATACCCCTCAGGTCTTGAGAGGCAAAGTGGTCCAAGGGGAGGGGCCAGACTAACAGTGAGTCAACAGACCCTGATGGATCAGACCTGGAGCACCTCGCCATGACAACACAAACAGAGCCCCCTTCTGGAGGCAGGCTAGAGAGGGAAGCTGCACACGGGACCAAAAATCAGTCAAGTCACTAAACATTTCATTCAGCATGTTGAGTCAGCGTCTGAGACTGCAGAGCCTGTCTGTGACAGAGGTCTCAGGCTGATGCAAATACTTTGATCACAGCCATGGTAAGAGGCATCAATATCAGTTTTCAAATGCTTATTTGGTCAATCAGCCTATATATATCTACATGGACTTGACTCATGGGGCTCGGTGGGGCACAGTCCCAAAAATCAACATGGAGTCACCATCCTGTGGGCTCACCAGTCGCAGAGATACGCTTCAGGGTCGGGTGCATTGTGAGCCGCAACATTGCCCCGGACAGTTGCATGATTGATTTTGAAAAGTTTGTGGTCAGCTCTCACACTTGGGAGTCCTACAGGGAGGAATCTGGTGGTCCAACATAGGGTTACAGTTGAAATAAAAAACAGATAAAAATAATCAAAGACAAAAGTAAGACATCAACACATCTATCAGGGCATGGGGAGGAAGCAGTAGGAAGATGTTTGCCTGGCCCTGAAAACGTCCAAAACAATGCAGGGTAAACACATTTGTGGGCTTTAATGTCACTACCGACATTGGTCACATCAGGACAGGTTCCCTCTGGTGTGAACACGTTGGTGGATTTTTAGGTCTATTCGATAAAAGCTTTCTCACACTAGTCACAGCTGTACAGGTTCTCTCCTGCATGCCGGCATTGGTGGGTTCTCAAAGTACTGCACCGGGCAAATAATCTTCCACATTGGTCACACCAGTACGGCTTCTCTCCTGTGTGAATACGTTGGTGGCATTTTAAGGCCCCTGACAGTGCAAAGGCTTTGCCACATTGATCACAGCTATACGGTTTCTCTCCTGTGTGAATACGTTGGTGGCGTTTTAAGGATCCTGACTGTGCAAAGGCTTTGCCACATTGATCACAGCTGTACGGTTTCTCTCTTGTGTGAATACGTTGGTGGCTTTTTAAGACCCCTGACTGTGCAAAGGCTTTGCCACATTGGTCACAGCTGTATGGTTTCTCCCCTGTGTGAATATGTTTATGAGATATTAAGGTTCCTATTTGGGAAAACTTTTTCCCACATTGATCACACCTGTATGGTTTCTCTCCTGTGTGACTGCGTTGATGGGTTTTCAAGTCACGTGACTGTGTGAAAGCTTTGCCACATTGATCACACCTGTACGGTTTCTCTCCTGTGTGACTGCGTTGATGGGTTTTCAAGTTACGTGACTGTGTGAAAGCTTTGCCACATTGATCACACCTGTACGGTTTCTCGCCTGTGTGACTGAGTTGATGGGTTTTCAAGCTACGTGAGCATGTGAAAGCTTTACCACATAGACCACACCTGTATTGTTTCTCCCCTGTCTGAATATGTTTATGAGATATTAAGGTTCCTATTTGGGAAAACTTTTTCCCACATTGGTTGTACCTGTATGGGTTCTCTCCTATGTGACTGCGTTGATGGGCTTTCAAGTTACTTAACCATTTGAAAGCTTTGCCACATTGATCACAGCTGTACGGTTTCTCTCCTGTGTGAATGCGTTGGTGGCGTTTTAAGGTTTCTAACTGTGCAAAGGCTTTGCAACATTGATCACAGCTGTACGGTTTCTCTCCTGTGTGAATACGTTGGTGGCGTTTTAAGGCCCCTGACCGTGCAAAGGCTTTGCCACATAGATCACACCTATATGGTTTCTCACCTGTGTGAATATGTTTATGAGATATTAGGGTTCTGATTTGGGAAAACTTTTTCCCACATTGATCGCACCTGTATGGTTTCTCTCCTGTGTGACTGCGCTGATGGTCTTTCAACTTACTTGGGCATGTGAAAGCTTTGCCACATTGATCACAACCGTACAGTTTCTTTCCTGTGTGAATTCTTTGGTGAGTTTTAAGGGACGTGCGTTGCGAAAAAGTTTTCCCACATTGGTCACAGCAGTGCGACTTCTCTGCAGTGTGAACACAGTGGTGACTTTTTAAGCTACGTAGAGTGGTGAAAGCTTTCTCACATTGATCACAGCTAAACAGTTTCTCTGCTGTGTCAATGTCTTGTTTTTTTGAGCTCCCTGACTCTGTGAAATCCTTCCCACTTTGGAAAAAACTGGACAGTTCCCCTTCAATGTGAATGCGTTGATGGGCTTTGAGGGCACTGCAGCGCAAAAATGTTTTCTCACATTGGTCACAGCTGTATGGTTTCTCTCCAGTTTGAACTCTTTGATGAATTTTTGAAGATCCAGATGTTGTGAAGGATTTGTCACGGTGGTGACGTATAAGTTCCTCTCTTCCTCTCTGTTCCTATAGCAACAAACAGAAAAAGAGTTCATGAGTTGTCACGGTGCAGCGAGCCAACTAAAACCATAAATAACATTTAAAGCATGTCTGCCAAACATAACCCACAATGTCTGACTAATGCATTACCACCAACAAATGTTATGATAAATAACTTACAGAATAGTTTTTATTTAGGTTTTGACTTTTTGGTAGGAATTGATACCAATACTACTTATCAATGTGACTCTCACTGATACTTCTCTCCATAATTTAGTGGTTTAGTGGTTTTGGGTTGGACCTGAGATTCTTGACTTGTGCTCATGTCTCCCCCATGACTGTACAGGCTAACCGCCACACCAAAGTCTTTTCTCATTTTCTTTAAATATTTATCAGTTACTTTTTATAACCCACATAAACCATTTGTCATAAATCAGACCAGACTGCTTTCATTGACTTAACAATGGCAGCATCTACAAACCCGACACAGTGGGTGGCGCTACATAGGCTTGTGCCAGTTTGAAAATTTTCCAACCGGTTTGATTTAAAGCCAAATATCTAACCGAACTGATATCGATTTATATACCTACCTCGTCTTTCTTAACTAGACCATGGCTTTAAGGTTCATAATAAAACGTTATGAAAGCAGATGTCTTGGGTTACAAACAACAGGAGGTGATATCATTAATTCACAGGAGGAATCGATAAGGGAATCGATAAAGAATCGGATTGATAAGCAGAATCAATAATGGCATTGATATCAATAAAATCCTATCAATTCCCATCCCTTGAGACAAACTAAACAAAACACTTATAGGCTCCTCCACTTCATTTAAAAACATACATAAACCTTATTAAGTTGTCATAATGCATGTTTCAATGCAAGACAATTTGAAAAGACACAGCACTGAAGGACCGTCTCCAGAGTGTTAGCACGAGCTAATTAGCAGCAGCGGCTAAGATCCAGCACCGAGCTTTTAAAAGGCTTGCCTCTGTAGTTAAATGTATTAATAACCACTCGCCATGTGGTGCTACAGTTAGACATTATTTGTATTGTTACCTCTCTGACTGCGTGTGTGTCTGAGCTGAGTGTTAATGTGTGAGGTGAATCAACAGTAGCTGTAGGCTGGTGTATGATGGGATGTTGAGACGGCGCCTGGGTGTGACGATATAAACATGTGATCCAGCAGATGTAAGGCGGAGCTGCTGATGTTGATGTTCATCAGCTGTCAGTGTTTGTCTGTTAGTAGAGACTCCACTCTGCAGTGTAGTTTATACAGAGAATTACACAGTAACACTGGGCTTCACCATCATCATCATCATCTTCTGTCTTAACGTTAACGTTACATTTAATACTGATTAAAATGTGTCAAATGAAGTCAGTTTGATTTGGTTCGGTCAGAACTGTGGAATATTAAATCAGCCTTTCTGACCCTCAGGTGTACATTAGGCCCGTTTCCACTGAAGAAGTTCCTGGTACTATTTGGGGGGCAGGAACTACTACAGGAACGTCCTCTCGCTCGGCCCTCTCAACCGCCGTGTCTCCACTGAGAGACCGGAGTAGGAGGAAGGTTCCTGTACAGTTACTGTGCTCTGGATGTGACATAATCGTTCTGCGACCATTTTGACCGGGGCGACGTAGGGACGTAGTTAGCTGTTAGCCATTAGTGGTGTCTGTAATAACTCAGTAACTCAAACGGTCCGTGAAAAAAATATTTTTTCCAGTGGATGTCTCAGTTACAACATGATTGAGCTAACTGGAGTAGTTTCATGTTGTATCCAACAACGGGAGACTTTTAACAGATGACGTCCTGATGTGAGCTTTGCTGCTGCTGTTAGCTGTCCCTGTCGGCTGCAGCCACTACTGATGACCTACCAACGTGTAGATATTTACACCAAAAATCACAAAGTTTGGGCTTCTTGAGATAAACGCCTTAATTGCTCCTCCGAATGTGAAGGAAATGGCTAATGCTAACCAGGCTGCTAGCTGAGTGGGTACCGGACTTCCAGACCACGACTACAACCTGTTAGCTCTCCAGGAGGCATGTGATGATGAAGACATCGACACGATGGAGAAAGATTTTGCCAAAAGTCTGCACAAGCACACAAGATTACTAGGGATGCAACGGTTCTCTATAAAATATTGAACCATTTGGTCCGCCCCGCACGGTCTCTGTGTCTACATGGTCGCGTGTTTACCATCCTCCTCTGTTCTCTGTATCACAGACACGTGTGCACAGACAGAGACGAGCACATAAGAGTGCGGCTTGGGCCGCATTTTCCTGACCGACAGTTATAACCGAGCCCAGCCAGAACCCCTACTAAATACACAGTCTATGGAGCGGAGCCTGTGTTGCGTTCAGGTGTTGTCACGTAAATAACAAATTCCATCACTTGAATAGACAACACAGCAGCATGTCAAGTGATACTAGAATTTGTTTACAGCAAAATGCAGTTTTTGCTGACAAGCAAAATAAAGAGATAATCTTGTCTTCCTGAAAAAGAAGAAGAAAACACAAGAGATGTGGTGATTGGAATCCTTACCCGGGTGATTCCACTGTCAGTGGATAAATTTGGTGAGACAGTGGACACAGTACATCACTTGGGAAAGAAGAATGACGCCACTACCAACAAAATGCCCAGACCAATAATCATACAGTTTGCAATGCCAACTATTCAAGATGAGATATGGAAAAAATCAAGAGAGGCAAGAGTCTGCAAAGAGATGAACATTCAGTTCAAGGAGGACTTTTCAAAGGAGGATCGTGAAGCCCCGGCTAAGCTGTGGCCCAAGGTGCAAGAAGCCAGAAGAAATGGGAAAGAGCCTTTCTCAAAGAAGGCTACGCACTCATTGAGGGACACAGAATTGACCCATAACTGATATTTTCAATTTGATATTTTCAACTGATATTTTTTGATAATGGGTGGAGACTTCAACATAGTTGAAATGTGATTTGGAGATTTCAAAACTGCCTATTAAATTGTCAGATTTCCATAAACAGGTACTGCATTACTGGAAAATGATATAGACCCATAATTTCACACCACATGGCTCCACCTTGTGGAATAATAGAACCATTACAATTAGTAAGAAAACCTTGTTTAAAAAAGAATGGTATGAGAAAAAAGTGTTATATGTTGTTGACTTGATGGATGAACATGGCCATTTTATTCAATGTGATTCATTTGTAGAAAAGTTTCATTTAAAATGCTCCGTCAGAGAGTTCAGTCCAATTTGTAAAGCCATTCCGCTTCCTTTGAAACACATGACACAAAGCACTCTTACATATTCACATGTGGTTATTAAGTTGCCTGAAATAAAGATTGGTGAAGTGTATGTTGGTGAGAAGAAATGTAATAACAAAGTCATTGCTAATGTTTTGAAATGCAAATTGTTTTCTGATTTTCAAAGTAAGAATAATCCATAACGGGAACATTTTAATGAATAAAAGACGTTCACTTTAGAATTGTAAACAATGTTTATCCAGCTGCTGAAACTTTACCACAAAGATTTCATTTTCAAGTAAATCCTTATGTGTATTTTGTTCAAGAGAACCCGAAACTATTGAGCATTTATTTTTATCATGGGTAAATATCATATACACCATTGCAAATGGAAAAACTGTAAAGCCTCCATATTTTGCTTTAAAAATGAACTGAAGAATTATTTATCGTCCATTAAGATATGATCTAAAAATAATCAGTCCCTTAAAGACCTGTATGAAGTCATGTTTAAGTCTCTTACATTTTCATTTCATCCTTGCTGCTGTTCATTTTCTTTAAATCTCCAACGAGCCTATTGTTTCTTCTGCGAGCTCTCGCGAGAACACGCGACGCACTGCGCGGGAAAATACCCTGCAACACAGACCGTCTCAAGTGTTTCTTTACTCTGAGTGAGTTAAAGATGAAAACAGGAAACACGGAGACATAAAAACCTTTTTGCTTTGTTACATTTCCTTTCTCCAGATGTGATGTGGAACCAGAGAATGAGCGGATGATCCACGGAGCCTCGAGACTCTTCCTCGTGTCTTTAGTGTGGCTGCTGTCAAGCCCTTTTTATCCATGACGTCATCAACACTCACCTCAACATCGCTGCTATCAGAGGACGAGCCTGCTGCTTGTCTTCTCCGGACCTTGTTGCTCCGGTGCTCCGGGTTCTGCTTGTCCTCCTCCATTCCGCTCCTCTACTGCTCCTCCTGCTCCTCCTGCTCCTCCTCTCTCATGGACTCTGATGTCCTGCTCCTGATCTCTAGTCGCTTCCTCTTCTTCTTCTTCTTCTCCTCCCTTTTCCTGCTGATTCTTCTTTGAGGTTTATTGGCGGTTGGCAAACAACGTCATGTGGCATTACCGCCACCTACTGGTGCGGAGTGTGGACTGAAATGTCTAATAATCCAGTTTATAATAATAAATAAATTTGAAAAAAAACAACAACAAAAAACTCATGTCTTCTTCATAATAATTTGTTTTAGATAATAAATAGTAATCAGATTAATTCCCTGAGTTCTTCTGTAAAATATCTTTTCAGGTTTTGAATCAGTCGCTTTTTTTCATCTTCATATTTCTGACAGTACATAACAGGCTGTACTGTCTCTTCTTACCCACAGTGATCACATCTCTGTGTTATGTTTGCATATTTTGAACAGTAAATCCAGGTCTTGATATTATTATTTCTTCTCTCCTTGTACGTCTCATTTCTCTGAATCCCCTTTGAATTCTGTCAACCCTTTAAAACCTGGAGTGACATCACAAAAATATCCAAATATTGCAAATGAATAAATAAATAAATACATGAATTAATTAATATAGAAATGTATTTTTAAAAAAGCATGGGGAAAACTATAATTATAATTATCATTATTCTTACATTTTAAAATTGTGTTACAGAATTATTATAATTCTTAATTTAATTTAATTATTTTTTATGAGCACTCCTTCCAGCTCATTTCCTTGTTTTGTTTTTTCTTAACAAATTTTCTTGTTTTTAATTTTCTTTTTTCTCATTCTTGCTATTTTTGGGGGGTAATTTCTTCTTTCATTGCTCATCGCCTTCATCCCATGTTTGTTAAAGAAATCAAGCCAATTCTAAACCACCGTCCTTTCCTCTCTTCCTCCCAGTGCTTCCCCACCTTTCCTTCAGTCTCTGTTTAATCACACTCCTGATTTCTGTTGTTTTTTTCTCTGGAGCTAAGTGTCGTATCAATGCAGTTATTTTTTTGTGGTCTTCTCTGCTCCCTTATCTGCCATTTTATGTCCTTTCATACCAACGTGCAGCAGTCATTTCATTTCATTTCTTTATTCACACATCAGTTAAAACCATGTACAACATACTCATTTTTGTAGTTATCTTATGTGAAATGGGACACGCTAGGAAGCTTAAAAAGCTTTTTAAGAGGGGCCCAGGCACAAAATAAATACATGTAACAATAAAACATAATCCAGAGTATTTCAACAACAGATACCTCCTTAGTCTATTTTTAAAAACAAGTATAGATGGGGACATTTGCAAGTCTTTATCAAGATTGTTCCATACCTGTGGACCTTTACAAACAACACTGAGGCTGGTACATTTGAGTTTTCGTTTTTTTCCCCCTAATAAAATACTTCTTCCTAGTCTGATATGAATGCAGAGGAAAGGAAATTGGAATCAGGACACAAAGTCTTTCGTTGAGCTTATTAACAACACAAAACATAGTACAAGCATTATGAAAAGTTTTAAGTTCAGTAATTTTTTAGAAGGCCATAACGATGAAAGAGCGGGTCAGAAGGAGCATCAAATTTAGACCAAGACATGGCACGAATGATTTTCTTCTGCAGAATTATCAATTTCCCTAGGTGGCTGGGAAATGTATTGCTCCAAATAATATTGCAATGATTAAGATGAGGCTCAAATAATGACCGATATAATGTTACAAGTGCTTTACCAGGTAAGAAATGCCTCAACTTGAAAAATAACCCAACATATTTTGATAGTTTCTTAGTTAATACATCAATATGGCCCCTGAAATTTACGAACTCGTCCATATGAACTCCCAGGAATCTAGTGGACGTCACTCTCTCAATAGGACCATCATTGATTTTAATATCAATAAGTTCAAGGTTGCTCCGATTTCTGTTTGATCGAAAAATTATAAAGTTTGTCTTGTTTATATTTAGAGATAATTTATTGCATTTTAACCATGTATCAACCTTGATCAATTCATCATTGAGATTCTTTTGCAGATCATTTATGTTCTTGTGTGATAAAAATAAGTTAGTATCATCCACGAACAGAACTTTCTGTAGAATGTCAGAACAATGTATAAAATCATTTATATATAAAATAAAGAGGAGCAGTCCTTGGATAGATCCCTGGGGGACACCATATTCTACTGTTCTACATTCAGATTTGTGATTGAATATAGAGACATATTGTTTCCTCACAAACATGTAGCTACGAAACCAACAGAGCTCTCTTTCCTAAAGCTATACTGTTGTGGAGATAGGATTTTAAATTTTTTTAAAAAGTCACTCAGTCTACTATTGACAACTCTCTCCAGTACCTTGGAGAAGACAGGTAAAATCGATATGGGCCTATAATTATGCAAGTCATTTTTATCCCCCGACTTAAACACTGGTACAATTCTTGCAGTTTTTGTCATGTCAGGCACAACTCCCCAGAGTAAGGAGAGATTGATAGAGTAGACCAGAGGCTCCAAAATTTCACTTATAATAGCTTTAAGAATTTTACTACAAATGTTATCTACACCAGCTGTGTGCAAGCTCTTTATTTTCATAACAATTTTCAACACTTTGTCTCTATCAGTTGGCCTAAGGAAAAGAGAGTTCAAATAATTGCCTTTGAGGTATTGTCTAAATGTGGCATTGTGTGGTTGATTAATCTTTTGAGAGAGGTTTTTTCCACTAGAAACAAAATGATCATTAAATTTACTGGCGAGTTCATCATTGTTGGTGGCATTTCCAGTGATATTCTCAGCATTTTTGAAGTTTCCCTTGATTTTGGCATCAGGGAGAATAGTATTTTTATGCTTACGACAAAGGATTTCATTTAGTACCTGCCAGGATTTCTTTTGGTCACCCTGATAAACTTTAATGCGTTCAGTATAGTACCTTTGCTTACTCACGCGAATTACTTGTGTGAGCTTATTTCTATACTTTATATATGTTTCTTTATTTGCATCACTAGGGTTTTTAACAAATTGCTTGTATGATTTATTCTTTTTATTGATAAATTTTAAAATACCCTTTGTAAGCCAGGATTTCTGTTTAATGGCACTTTGCTTTATGAGTCTTTCAGGTATAGTACAATCTATGGAATCGGTGATTTCATTAATTAGTACATTATATGCAGTATTCAGGTCATTACAATTATAGACAGAATCCCACGCTTTAGTTCACAGGTTTGCACAGTTTTTGTAGACTTTTCATTTAAAACCTTAAAGGGAAATTTCGATTTATTTCAACCCGTCTCCTATCGTCCTAAATTTGGTTCAAGTGACTAGTGACATACAGATAATAATTAGCATTTTAGCTGTTAGCCTAGATACAGCTGTAGCGTCAGACCTGTTAAAACGTAAGTGAACGGGCAACCTTCAAGTGCAAAGTTAGTCCACTAAACAAGCTTTTTTTCCACAAAGCCCGCCTCATATCGTTAGGATAAATGTCAGAGAACATATAGAAAACGACATGTAAACATGTTGTCTTACCTTACCGGTGTGCTGCCATGTTTGTTTACTATCTAGCTCTGTTTTCCAAAGCGCTGCCGAAATATATCTCGCCAGCTCTAGATAAAGCCCAGCTGGATACTAACGTTACTCCAGATGGAGGTGTCTCGTCCTCGGTCACATCCAGACCTTGAAAATAAGGCTGCAACCGGTCCCATTCCTTGCAACAGAGGCATTCCTCTTCTGTGGGCACTGGGGCACAGCATTCACAGGTACACCACCAATCTCCAGAGCTACGCAGCCTTGTGGCAGCCATTCCTCCTCTCTCGTCCTCTAACGTTACCTGTTGCGCCTCTCTGTCTCCTCCTCCTCCATTCAGGCGACCGTCTGGTTCTGCCTTCCAGCTGTTGCTGCTTGTTCAGGCACTGTATGAGATCACTGCTTGTTCTCGCGATATTTCGGCCGCGCTTTGGAAAGCAGAGCTATGTGGTAAACAAACATGGCAGACTTGAAGGGATGCCCGTTCACTTACGTTTTAACAGGTCTGACGCTATGGCTGTATCTAGGCTAACAGCTAACAGCTAACATACTAACTATTATCTGTATGTCACTAGTCACTTGAACCAAATTTAGGACGATAGGAGACAGGTTGAAATAAACCAAAATTTCCCTTTAACTTTAGTTTTGGTAGGGGAATCATCAACGTTCTTAACAAGATCAGTGAATAAAACAATAGGATAATGATCTGTTAGATCTGAGAATATTACACCAGAATCTATACGAGCTTTGTGAGAATTTGTGAGGATATTGTCGATTATTGTCCTGCTAGACTCTGTAACTCTAGTGAATGTATTGATTGTAGGAAAAAATGAAAAGGAATGTAAAATATTAATAAAGTCATTTGTCATAGTATCATCCTTAACGAGGTCTGTGTTAAAGTCCCCGAGAATGAAACATGTTTTATTTGTTTTGTTTATACGATATGAGAGTTTTTCTAAATTAATCTTGAAGATGTCAATATCAGAGTCTGGTGGCCTGTAAATTACTCCAACTATAATGTTTTTACTACTTTTTACATCTATCTCTATGAAAAGAGAATCAGAGTGACCATCTGCAATAATAAATTCATCACCAATGCTGAGAGATCCTTCATTTAGCCAGGTTTCGCTGCAGCCAATGACTGTTACTGTGGCAGCAGAAAATAATAATGAAAACACTAGTTTGAAGGTGACAAGGAACTTCATACATTAGTGTAAATAATAAATGTTAATGCTGAGGAGGCCGATCACAACAGCTCAACAAACACTGACAGATGGAAACAGTTTGAGATGACGAGTCAGAGCGTCTCTTTGTGTCCAACATTAAAAACAGCTCTGATTATTACAGCAGAGACCCTGACAGGAAACAAGTCCAACAGCAACAATCACATTTGCTGACACAACAGGATGTAAACAGGCGTTACAGTGAAACCAAAGAATGAACACGCTATAGACCAAATCACAATTTTTATTTACAAGAACTTGCAGGGAGAAAATCCTCACGTTACAAACATTATAAATTTAGATAAATTTCCTACTTTGTGGAACGATACAGTTTACCTTTAATCTTGAATCTTTACCTTGCAGTCACAGTCTTTTCCGATGGATATCTGAAGCTGTTAAATCAAAGTCACCAGACTCATTTTATGTAGCAGAGCACAGAGTTGCTGCCTCATTTAGTGAGTGTGTGAGGTAAAGCTGAGCAAATATTCAAACATAGCGTACACTTACACTGATACTGAGTTTTTCAGGTGGCCAAAATCTGTTTTGCTGCGGCCCCGTCCACAACAGTAACAGGCTGAATAAACTACAGAGTGGATGTGCTGCAGATTTTCACACAGTCTGATGGAGACTGTGTTCAAGGACCTCGCCTGGTTTAATGAGGCAGCATCACTTTAATAACAACTCCAACTCAACTCACCATCACAGAGTGAGAGTACAACTGTGGAGCTGATCCTGAGGAGCGTCTGAGCTTTAGTAGTGAGACTGTGACAGGAGCAAAGACCAACACCAGGAACTTTGATCCCACTGCAGAGTCTACAAACTATTTTTATTAAAGGCTGAACTCATCTGATGATATGGACATTACAATCCTCCACACACAAACAAACAGGCTTCAACTCAACTTCTGTCTCTGTACCTCCAACAAGAGTCAAAAAGAAGAAGAGCTCCGCCCTGCTGAGCCTCCGTCTTTATACAGGTGGAGCTCAGGAAGAAAAACTCAGCTGTCTTCTACATGTGGACAAACACAGGACACATGCAAGACACTGGATAAGACATCAAATATGCTACACATGATAACATACATCATATTAATCTGCTATTTAAGTTGTTGATGATGCTCAGAGCTCAGAAGACTTTGGTGTCCTGATGTCATCAACAGGAGCAAACAGTCTGAGCTGGAAACCTGAACATTGTGGAAGGGTTTTCATGTCCCTGTCATACTGGGAGCTGTGGTGTCCCAGCCGTTGCTCCTGGTCGGGTCTTGAGAGGCAAAGTGGTCCAAGGGGAGGGGCCAGACTAACAGTGAGTCAACAGACCATGATGGATCAGACCTGGAGCACCTCGCCCTGACAACACAAACAGAGCCCCCTTCTGGAGGCAGGCTAGAGAGGGAAGCTGCACACGGGACCAAAAATCAGTCAAGTCACTAAACATTTCATTCAGCATGTTGAGTCAGCGTCTGAGACTGCAGAGCCTGTCTGTGACAGAGGTCTCAGGCTGATGCAAATACTTTGATCACAGTCATGGTAAGAGGCATCAGTATCAGTTTTCAAATGCTTATTTGGTCAATCAGCCTATATATATGTACATGGACTTGACTCATGGGGCTCATGGGGCACAGTCCCAAAGATCAACATGGAGTCACCATCCTGTGGGCTCACCAGTCGCAGAGATACGCTTCAGGGTCGGGTGCATTGTGAGCCGCAACATTGCCCCGGACAGTTGCATGATTGATTGTGAAAAGTTTGTGGTCAGCTCTCACACATGGGAGTCCTACAGGGAGGAATCTGGTGGTCCAACATAGGGTTACAGTTGAAATAAAAAACAGATAAAAATAATCAAAGACAAAAGTAAGATATCAACACAGCTATCAGGGCATGGGGAGGAAGCAGTAGGAAGATGTTTGCCTGGCCCTGAAAATGTCCAAAACAATGCAGGGTAAACACATTTGTGGGCTTTAATGTCACTACCAACATTGGTCACATCAGGACGGGTTCTCTCTGGTGTGAACACGTTGGTGGATTTCTAGGTCATACCGTTCAATAAAAGCTTTCTCACACTAGTCACAGTTGTATGGGTTCTCTCCTGCATGCCGGCATTGGTGGGTTCTCAAAGTACTGCACCAGGCAAATAATCTTCCACATTGGTCACACCAGTACGGTTTCTCTCCTGTGTGAATACGTTGGTGGCTTTTAAAGGTCCATGGCTTTGCAAAGGCTTTGCCACACTGATCACAGCTGTATGGTTTCTCTCCTGTGTGAATGCGTTGGTGGAATTTTAAGGTCCATGACAGTGCAAAGGCTTTACCACATTGATCACAGCTGTACGGTTTCTCTCCTGTGTGAATACGTTGGTGGCATTTTAAGGCCCCTGACTGTGCAAAGGCTTTGCCACATTGATCACAGCTGTATGGTTTCTCCCCGGTGTGAATATGTTTATGAGATATTAAGGTTCTTATTTGGGAAAACTTTTTCCCACATTGGTCACACCTGTATGGTTTCTCTCCTGTGTGACTGCGCTGATGGGCTTTCAAGTGAGCTGACTGTGTGAAAGCTTTGCCACATTGATCACAGCTGTACGGTTTCTCTCCTGTGTGAATTCTTTGGTGAATTTCAAGGGACGTGCGCTGCGAAAAAGTTTTCCCACATTGGTCACAGCAGTGCGACTTCTTTGCAGTGTGAACACGGTGGTGACTTTTTAAGCTACGTAGAGTGGTGAAAGCTTTCTCACATTGATCACAGCTAAACAGTTTCTCTGCTGTGTCAATGTCTTGTTTTTTTGAGGTCCCTGACTCTGTAAAATCCTTCCCACTTTGGAAAAAACTGGACAGTTCCCCTTCAATGTGAATGCGTTGATGGGCTTTGAGGGCACTGCAGCGCAAAAATGTTTTCTCACATTGGTCGCAGCTGTATGGTTTCTCTCCAGTTTGAACTCTTTGATGAATTTTTAAAGGTCCAGATGTTGTGAAGGATTTGTCACGGTGGTGACGTATAAGTTCCTCTCTTCCTCTCTGTTCCTATACCAACAAACAGAAAAAGAGTTAATGAGTTGTCACGGTGCAGCGAGCCAACTAAAACCATAAATAACATTTAAAGCATGTCTGCCAAACATAACCCACAAGTTATAAACTTTCTTTTAAAATACAAGTGTTTTTTAGAGAGTTTTTCCTGACATGCTTTGCAGGTTGAAGGCTGAAGACTCAAAGAACAACAAGATATAGCATAGCAGCACGGCAGCTTGCGCTCCACGCCTGACACGTTGCTGTTCCAAGAAGCTATTCTCCCTCCAGTGGCACCTATACACCCCTGCCTCCTTATCACAACCCTGCTGGCTCTAACGTTACTGGCCATTGTCCCATTTCTGCATTTACCCACGCCTTGACTACCGGCACCACCTAGCTGTTAGCTTAGCTCAAGCTAGTCAACGTGCTACATCCATAACTTAGCTCAAGCTAGCCAACGTGCTACATCCATGGCCTGTAACAACATAATGCTCACAAAAGCAAAGAAACAGATTACAGACCTTAAGGAAGACATCTGCCGACTCTCAGGAACTGCAAGATAAACAGGTCATGCTGACCTCCTGCCTGGACCTGGCTTACGAACAGTTCATGCACATTGTCTCCCTCAAAGTGGCCCTCCAGGACACCGTCCCATGGGATACCTCCACCGGTCCGCGGCCTTCCTCCTCCACACCCAGCCTCCAGACATCCTGGGCTGAAGTTGTGATCCGCAACAGAAAGAGATTCCAGGATGCGACTGCCTCTCCTCCTCGCCTGAGCCTCTCCAATCGCTTAGAGGCACTAGCAGACAACCCAGATCTTCGCCCGGTTAGCATAGCTCAAGCTAGCCCACGTGCTAGCCCCGCCGCTAGCTCTCTGCACACGGCTGCTGGTGGTTGTGCAACGCCTGGCTCTGGAAAAGCTGCTGGCCCCTCTCCGCCTGCGGCTACTGGTGCTTTGCCCTCGGGCTCAGGCGGCTCCACATCTGGGGTAACGTTAGCTAGTCCTACACCTGCGGCTGATGGCGTCCCCGCGGCTTCCTGCTCCAATGGCCCCGCGGTCCCCGGTGCCGTGGCCGTTGCTGGGGCGCCGTCTCCCCGCTCCAGCTGCCCTGCCTCTGGGATCATCGCGGCTGGCTCCACACTGGCAGCTGGTGGTGTACCCGCGGCTCGCCTCCCCGGCGTTCTTCCTCGTGTAGTGTAATATTTACTATAGTGTTCGTACTGTACCTTTAAACTGACCTTTAAAAGATACGTGTTGACGCAATATAATCTGTGCAACTGACAAATTACACACTGGTTTAATATTTCATGTATTCTTATGACACACACACTCATTGAGCACTTAAGCATTGCGGTGGAGAAGTACCTAGGACTCACTGTGAATCATTTCTAAAAGTAGCATGAGGATGGGTTCAGAAAACAGTAGTGGAAAGTTAGGGGAATTACAGCTTGTCCTGATAATGACCCTAGAGGGGGAAGGACTAAAAAAGTGCAAACTCAGCAGAAATGTGACACCTTTATGATCAGCGCCCAGTGGAAAAGTTTAAGGAAAAGAGATGACTCAGCAGAAATTCTACGATAAAAGAGCGAGCGCAAACAAAGAAATTTCAGTCCTGCTCCGGAGCTTGACTCATTGAGTTGTGATGTGTTTGTTGCCTGCGAGCACATTAAACTCAGTTGCATCTGATTCTACGTGTCTCCAATTATTTTTTTGACCTCTGAGTATTTGAGTTTTTGATATCTAATGAAAGACAAAGAAAGTCCGTTTGAGAGGAGAAGAGCGAGGTCGCGAGCTTTCTGGCACGGCTCGGGACCTTGACTTTTTTGCTTCCACACTCGCCAGCACCCGCCGGTACCCAGAGTGGCTCTGCTGCGGTCCCGGATCACCAGCTCTCCTCCCGGACAACTACCTCTGCTTCACGTTGCAAATTCCTGAAGGAAGTCGTCCTCAGACGCTCCGGAGGCCTCCTCCACCCCACACTCCCGGCAGACTCTCCTCCTCTTAGGGCTGTAACGGCCGATCCACCGCAACACCTGTCCGGCCGTGCCGGGTCACCGATCCTGCGGCCAGCGGACGACCCGGATGCTGGCTCGCCACCATCCAACCCCGCAAAAACCCTTCCTCGCCCGCTCTTCCCTCCAACCACCCTGATCATCGGAGACTCCATCACAAGGAATATCCGCTTCTTCAATGCCACCACCTGTTGTTTCCCCAGAGCCACAGTCTCGGTAATCCTGTAAAAACTCCCTGGGCTGCTGCAATCACTCCCTTCCTCCATTACCCGCATCGTGGTGCACGTAGGGACCAACGACCTGGCTTGGGGCACCTCTGAACTGACCAAAAGTGCTTTCACCTCCCTCCTGGACCTCCTACGCACTTGTGGAAAGTCTGTTTTTATCTCCAGTCCCATTCCCACACTTGGTCGCGGGGACGCTCGCTTCTCCAGGCTGCTCCTGCTGAATACCTGGCTCAGGCCTACCTGCTACACTCGAGGCTTCAACTTCGCCGACAATTTTAATCTTTTCTGGAACCATCCCTCTTTCTTCAAACACGATGGCATTCACCCTACCTCCCTGGGAAGCCGCACACTGGCAGCCAATATTCAGCATGCTGTACATCACGAGCCACATGCATGACTATTTACATCACACGCCCCCTCCACTGACACACTTCCTCTCTCCATTCCAACTGCAGCACAGAGCACAGCCCCGCTCACCAGCGCCCCCGTCCGACCATTTCAAACATTAACCCTCCCACCTGAGACATTCCCCATACAGTCCATCATAAAGCACAGACCACCCCGCCCTTACCGCACTAAGACTGTGAATAACAAAAACTTGTGCCCCATCTTCTGCACTCCTGCTACCCCCTGTACTACTCAAACCCAACAACACCTGAAACTGGCTCTACTCAACACCCGCTCACTGACCAACAAAAGTGCCATCCTACATGAATTCATCACTGACAATAAACTGGACTTCCTCTGCCTCACCGAAATCTGGCACAGACCCCTGGATTACTTCTCCCTAAACCAGACCACACCCACTGACAAACACTGCCCAGACGGACGGGGTGGTGGCGTTGCTGCCATCTACAAGAAACGCTTTAAAATATCCACAATCTCCATACCTCCTGCTCAGTCCTTCCAACAAGTCACCCTCAAACTGTCTGGTCCCACTTCCCTGGTCATCGCCATCATCTACCGCCCTCCCAAACCAAACAACTCCTTCCTCTCAGACCTCGCCGAATTCCTCACCCAGCTATCCGCCGTATCCCCCTCAATTCTCCTGCTGGGGGACTTCAATATCCACATTGATGATCCAAACTGCAAAAGTGCAATAGACCTCCTGGAACTGCTCCACTACCTTCACTTCACCCAGCATGTCAACTTCCCCACCCACTGTCGCGGCCACATCCTGGACCTAGTCTGCTCCGCCGGTCTCACCCTCCACCAACTCTCCAGTACCAACCTCCACATCTCGGATCATCTGGCCATCACTGTGGACTTCAAGACCCCCCTCCCTCCCCCAAAACTCAAACGCATTATATCCTTCAGAAATATCAAGTCCATCTCCCCCTCTGCTTTCTCTGACTCACTGGCAAATATTCGGTCCACATTCATCACCCCGCTGACCCCAAATCCCTCTGACCTGGTCACCCTCTACAACAACACACTGTCCCTCTGCCTCGACAAACTGGCTCCCCCAAAAACCAAAACTGTCTCATTACTCACTCATCTCCCTGATACACTCCTGAACTCCGTCACATGAAAACCCGTAAGCGCCAGCTTGAAAGACTTTACAAGAAAACCAGTCTCACAGTCCATCTCCATGCCTATACAGACCACCTTTCAAACTACAAAGCAAAGACACCCTCACTGCCGCCCGGTCCAACTACTACTCACAACTCATTCACTCTGGCTCCAATAACCCCAAGACTCTCTTTTCCACCGTCAATAAACTCCTCAAACCCCCCCCCCCCCCCAATCTCAGTCTTGAGATTGGGGGGGGGGGGGGGGGGGGGGCGTCATCTCAAATTTCTGTCCCATCTCGAACCTTCCCTTTCTGTCAAAAATTCTGGAACGTGTTGTCGCCTCCCAAATCAAAACCCACCTCCGCTCATGAACTATATGAACCATTTCAATCCGGATTCCGCCCTCAACACAGTACCGAAACCGCCCTCCTCAAAATCACTAACAACCTCCTCCTCTCTGCCGACTCTGGCCACCTCAACATACTCATCCTCCTCGACCTCACTGCTGCCTTTGACACCATCAACCACACCACTCTGCTGCCCCGCCTACAAACTTCCCTCAACATCACTGACTCTGCTCTCTCTTGGCTCAAATCATACCTCACCGACAGACATCAGTTCATCCACGTCAACAGCTGCACCTCTGCCACCATCCCCCTGCTTCAAGGTGTCCCTCAGGGCCTGGTGCTTGGTCCTCTCCTTTTCATCATCTACCTACTCCCCCTTGGTTCCATCATCCGTCGTCATGGTCTCCATTTCCACTGCTACGCTGACGACATCCAAATCTACATCTCCACAAAATCCATCACCCCGGTCACCCGCTCGACCCTCACCAACTGTCTGACTGAACTCCAATCATGGCTGCAAGCCAACTTCCTCAAACTCAACTGTGACAAATCTGAAATAATACTCATCGGCCCAAAATCCTTCTCTACAGCAACACAAAACTTCACCCTCAGCATTGACAACACCACCCTCTCTCTCTCCCCATTCATCCGCAACCTTGGTATCATCTTCGACAATAACCTCTCATTTGAACATCACATCAGCCGCCTCGCCCAAACTGCCTTCTTTCACCTTAGAAACATTGCCCTCCTCCATCCATTACTCTCCTTCTCCACCGCTGAAATTCTCATCCATGCTTTCATCACCTCAAGACTGGATTACTGCAACAGCATCCTCTATGGCTCATCATCCAAAGTCCTCAACAAACTCCAGCACATCCAGAACTCTGCTGCCCGCCTCCTCACCCACACCAGCTCCTGTGAACATATAACCCCTGTCCTGCAAAAACCTACACTGGCTCCCTGTCCCGTACAGAATCAACTTCAAGATCCTCCTCCTCACCCACAAAGCCCTCCACAGCCAGGCCCCCTCCTACCTCACGGACATGCTCCACCACCACACTCCCTCCCGCAACCTTCGATCATCCGACAAAAACCTCCTCTCTCCTCCACACAGGACCAAGCTCCGAACCTGGGGTGACAGAGCCTTCTCCATAGCCGCCCCCTCCCTCTGGAACACCCTCCCTATACACATCCGTGACTGTCCAAATCCATCCACCTTCAAATCACTCCTCAAAACCCATCTTTTCAAATCCGCTTTTAACCTTTAACATTAACTTTTCATTCTCGGTTTCTCATGTGCCCTCCTTTGTTTTTGCACAGTGCTTTTCCACCTGTTGTTTTATATTGTCCTTGTCTTCTGTTTATCTCTGTGCACTTACATGTATGTACTTCTTTTCTTTGGTTTTAAATGTAAAGCGTCTTTGAGAGCTGTAAAAGCGCTGTATAAATAAATTTTATTATATTATTTTTTTTATTATTATTATTATTACTACTAGTAGTAGTAGTAGTAGTAGTATTATGTCACCATATGACACATCTGTTTTTCTTCATATTAAGACATTTCCACCATAAACTGGTGCACAAAACTTCAAAATGCAGTAAAATAAACGTTGGATGCTGAGAATATCCTGGGGTTGAACGCGCACTATATGTGTCCCTGCAAATGTCACCCTGTACTGCCATCTCCATATTGTAATAGCAGGGTTTAAATTTCGACTCTCAGCTACTTGAGTCAGGCCTGCACAGATTCGATCACCAGTGATCGCAGCACAATGCATGCTGGTTAGATTTGTGTCCTGACTTGCTCTTCTGTCCATAAACAGTATCACTTTGCAGGCTCCGGTAAACACTGTCAGACTATGTAAAATACTGAACCATTCAGTCTGCCCTGCACAGTCTCTGTGTCTACATGGTTGTGTGTTTACCATCCTCCTCTGCACTCTGTATCACGCAAGGCGGAGTTCACAGACACGTGTGCACAGACAGAGACGAGCACATAAGAGTGCGGCCTGGGCAGCATTTTCCTGACCGACAGTTATAACCGAGCCCGGCCAGAACCCCTACTAAATACACAGTCTATGGAGCGGAGCCTGTGTTGCGTTCAGGCGTTGTCACGTAAATAACAAATTCCATCACTTGAATAGGCAACACAGCAGCATGTCAAGTGATACTAGAATTTGTTTACAGTGAAATACAGTTTTTGCTGACAAGCAAAATAAAGAGATAACTTTTGGGGAAAAATTGTTCTTTTTAGGCACAAAACACGTACCGAAACGGAACCAAAACCGTTGCCCAAAAACTGAGGTACGGACCGTACCGTGGGCTGCCTGTACCGGTGCACCCCTAACTATTACTCAGTCCAAATCCCAAAAAAGCAAGAAAAAAGGACCCAAACAAGCAGCCAGATGATCTTCGATGCGATCCAAGCCCTAATTACGAGATTTGATGATCAAGATGAACGACTCAAACTCTTTAAAAGTTGGATGGAAGCCAATACTCAAGCCATAAAAGAAAATAAAGATGAAATCGGTAAAATGAAAGAAGAAATAATGTGCCTGAAAAAGGAAAACATCTCCTGGAGACAGGCGTGTTTGGAGCATGCCAGATACAAAAGAAGATGGGACCTCAGACTAATAGGTCTTCCTGAAAAAGAAGAAGAAAACACAAGAGATGTGGTGATTGGAATCCTTACCCAGGCGAATCCACGGTCAGTGGATAAACTTGATGAGACAGTGGACACAGTACATCGCTTGGGAAAGAAGAATGACGCCACTACCAACAAAATGCCCAGACCAATAATCATACAGTTCGCAATGCCAACTATTCAAGATGAGATATGGAAAAAATCAAGAGAGGCGAGAGTCTGCAAAGAGATGAACATTCAGTTCAAGGAGGACTTTTCAAAGGAGGATCGTGAAGCCCCGGCTAAGCTGTGGCCCAAGGTGCAAGAAGCCAGAAGAAATGGGAAAAGAGCCTTTCTCAAAGAAGGCTACGCACTCATTGAGGGACACAGAATTGACCCATAACTGATATTTTCAATTTGATATTTTCAACTGATATTTTTTGATAATGGGTGGAGACTTCAACATAGTTGAAATGTGATTTGGAGATTTCAAAACTGCCTATTAAGTTGTCAGATTTCCATAAACAGGTACTGCATTACTGGAAAATGATATAGACCCATAATTTCACACCACATGGCTCCACCTTGTGGAATAATAGAACCATTACAATTAGTAAGAAAACCTTGTTTAAAAAAGAATGGTATGAGAAAAAAAGTGTTATATGTTGTTGACTTGATGGATGAACATGGCCATTTTATTCAATGTGATTCATTTGTAGAAAAGTTTCATTTAAAATGCTCCGTCAGAGAGTTCAGTCCAATTTGTAAAGCCATTCCGCTTCCTTTGAAACACATGACACAAAGCACTCTTACATATTCACATGTGGTTATTAAGTTGCCTGAAATAAAGATTGGTGAAGTGTATGTTGGTGAGAAGAAATGTAATAACAAAGTCATTGCTAATGTTTTGAAATGCAAATTGTTTTCTGATTTTCAAAGTAAGAATAATCCATAACGGGAACATTTTAATTAATAAATGTTTCCATTATCTTAAATGGCCAATTTCACCAAAAGTAAAAGACGTTCACTTTAGAATTGTAAACAATGTTTATCCAGCTGCTGAAACTTTACCACAAAGATTTCATTTTCAAGTAAATCCTTATGTGTATTTTGTTCAAGAGAACCCGAAACTATTGAGCATTTATTTTTATCATGGGTAAATATCATATACACCATTGCAAATGGAAAAACTGTAAAGCCTCCATATTTTGCTTTAAAAATGAACTGAAGAATTATTTATCGTCCATTAAGATATGATCTAAAAATAATCAGTCCCTTAAAGACCTGTATGAAGTCATGTTTAAGTCTCTTACATTTTCATTTCATCCTTGCTGCTGTTTATTTTCTTTACATCTCCAACGAGCCTATTGTTTCTTCTGCGAGCTCTCGCGAGAACACGCGACGCACTGCGCGGGAAAATACCCTGCAACACAGACCGTCTCAAGTGTTTCTTTACTCTGAGTGAGTTAAAGATGAAAACAGGAAACACGGAGACATAAAAACCTTTTTGCTTTGTTACATTTCCTTTCTCCAGATGTGATGTGGAACCAGAGAATGAGCGGATGATCCACGGAGCCTCGAGACTCTTCCTCGTGTCTTTAGTGTGGCTGCTGTCAAGCCCTTTTTATCCATGACGTCATCAACACTCACCTCAACATCGCTGCTATCAGAGGACGAGCCTGCTGCTTGTCTTCTCCGGACCTTGTTGCTCCGGTGCTCCGGGTTCTGCTTGTCCTCCTCCATTCCGCTCCTCTACTGCTCCTCCTGCTCCTCCTCTCTCATGGACTCTGATGTCCTGCGCCTGATTTCTAGTCGCTTCCTCTTCTTCTTCTTCTTCTCCTCCCTTTTCCTGCTGATTCTTCTTTGAGGTTTATTGGCGGTTGGCAAACAACGTCATGTGGCATTACCGCCACCTACTGGTGCGGAGTGTGGACTGAAATGTCTAATAATCCAGTTTATAATAATAAATAAATTTGAAAAAAAAACAACAACAAAAAACTCATGTCTTCTTCATAATAATTTCTTTTAGATAATAAATAGTAATCAGATTAATTCCCTGAGTTCTTCTGTAAAATATCTTTTCAGGTTTTGAATCAGTCGCTTTTTTTCATCTTCATATTTCTGACAGTACATAACAGGCTGTACTGTCTCTTCTTACCCACAGTGATCACATCTCTGTGTTATGTTTGCATATTTTGAACAGTAAATCCAGGTCTTGATATTATTATTTCTTCTCTCCTTCTTGTACGTCTCATTTCTCTGAATCCCCTTTGAATTCTGTCAACCCTTTAAAACCTGGAGTGACATCACAAAAATGTCCAAATATTGCAAATAAATAAATAAATACATTAATTAATTAATATAGAAATGTATTTTTAAAAAAGCATGGGGAAAACTATAATCATAATTATCATTATTCTTACATTTTAAAGTTATGTTACAGAATTATTATAATTCTTAATTTAATTCCATTATTTTTTATGAGCACTCCTTCCAGCTCATTTCCTTGTTTTGTTTTTTCTTAACAAATTTTCTTGTTTTTAATTTTCTCTTTTTTCTCATTCTTGCTATTTTTTGGAGGGTAATTTCTTCTTTCATTGCTCATCGCCTTCATCCCATGTTTGTTAAAGAAATCAAGCCAATTCTAACCCACCGTCCTTTCCTCTCTTCCTCCCAGTGCTTCCCCACCTTTCCTTCAGTCTCTGTTTAATCACACTCCTGATTTCTGTTGTTTTTTTCTCTGGAGCTAAGTGTCGTATCAATACAGTTATTTTTTGTGGTCTTCTCTGCTCCCTTATCTGCCATTTTATGTCCTTTCATACCAACGTGCAGCAGTCATTTCATTTCATTTCATTTCTTTATTCACACATCAGTTAAAACCACGTACAATATACCCATTTTTGTAGTTATCTTATGTGAAATGGGACACGCTAGGAAGCTTAAAAAGCTTTTTAAGAGGGGCCCAGGCACAAAATAAATACATGTAACAATAAAACATACCCCCCCCCCTCACACACACACACACACGCACACACACAGAAAACAAAAACAGAAACACATACAAGAGCTACCCTAACCTAAGGCTAAGCCCTAATCCTAACAAGGTCCAAGTGGTCACGTCACCAGCAGTCCAAGAAGAATTAAGCTACATGTAGGAAAAAGAGATTACCTTATCAAAATCATGACTGAGAGTATTTCAACAACAGATGCCTCCTTAGTCTATTTTTAAAAACAAGTATAGATGGGGACATTTGCAAGTCTTTATCAAGATTGTTCCATACCTGTGGACCTTTACAAACACTACTGAGGCTGGTACATTTGAGTTTTCATTTTTTTCCCCTAATAAAATGCTTCTTCCTAGTCTGATATGAATGTGGAGGAAAGGAAATTGGAATCAGGACACAAAATCGAGCTTATTAACAACACAAAACATAGTACAAGTATTATGAAAAGTATTAAGTTCAGTAATTTTTTAGAAAGCCATAACAATGAAAGAGTGGGTCAGAAGGAGCATCAAATTTAGACCAAGACATGGCACGAGTGATTTTCTTCTGCAGAATTATCAATTTCCCTAGGTGGCTGGGAAATGTATTGCTCCAAATAATATTGCAATGATTAAGATGAGGCTCAAATAATGACCGATATAATGTTACAAGTGCTTCACCAGGTAAGAAATGCCTCAACTTAAAAAATAACCCAACATATTTTGATAGTTTCTTAGTTAATACATCAATATGGCCCCTGAAATTTACGAACTTGTCCATGTGAGCTCCCAGAAATCTAGTGGACGTCACTCTCTCAATAGGACTGTCATTTATTTTAATATCAATACGTTCAAGGTTGCTCCGATTTCTGTTTGATCAAAAAATGATAAAGTTTGTCTTGTTTATATTTAGAGATAATTTATTGCATTTTAACCATGTATCAACCTTGATCAATTCATCATTAAGATTAATTTGCAGATCATTTATGTTCTTGTGTGATAAAAATAAATTAGTATCATCCACGAACAGAACTTTGTGTAGAATGTCAGAACAATGTATAAAATCATTTATATATAAAATAAAGAGGAGCAGTCCTTGGATAGATCCCTGGGGGACACCATATTCTACTGTTCTACATTCAGATTTGTGATTGAATATAGAGACATATTGTTTCCTCACAAACATGTAGCTATGAAACCAACAGAGTGCAGTACCTCTGACACCATAATATTGAAGCTTATTTAAAAGAATTTCAAAATCAATCGTGTCAAAAGCCTTTGACAAATCAAGGAAAACTCCAATGCCTAACTCGCCTTTATCAATACAATGATACATTTTTTCCAAGAGATTCAGAATCACTATAGAGGTGGAGCTCTTTTTCCTAAAGCTATACTGTTGTGGAGATAGGATTTTAAATTTTTTTAAAAAGTCACTCAGTCTACTATTGACAACTCTCTCCAGTACCTTGGAGAAGACAGGTAAAATAGATATGGGCCTATAATTATGCAAGTCATTTTTATCCCCCGACTTAAACACTGGTACGATTCTTGCAGTTTTTGTCATGTCAGGCACAACTCCCCAGAGTAAGGAGAGATTGATAGAGTAGACCAGAGGCTCCAAAATTTCACTTATAATAGCTTTAAGAATTTTACTACAAATGTTATCTACACCAGCTGTGTGTGAGCTCTTCATTTTCATAACAATTTTCAACACTTTGTCTCTATCAGTTGGCCTAAGGAAAAGAGAGTTCAAATAATTGCCTCTGAGGTATTGTCTAAATGTGGCATTGTGTGATTGATTAATCTTTTGAGAGAGGTTTTTTCCACTAGAAACAAAATGATCATTAAATTTACTGGCGAGTTCATCATTGTTGGTGGCATTTCCAGTGATATTCTCAGCATTTTTGAAGTTTCCCTTGATTTTGGCATCAGGGAGAATAGTATTTTTATGCTTACGACAAAGGATTTCATTTAGTACCTGCCAGGATTTCTTTTGGTCACCCCGATAAACTTTAATGCATTCAGTATAGTACCTTTGCTCACTCACGCGAATTACTCTTTTTATTGATAGATTTTAAAATACCCTTTGTAAGCTAGGATTTCTGTTTAATGGCACTTTGCTTTATGAGTCTTTCAGGTATAGTACAATCTATGGAATCGGTGATTTCATTAATTAGTACATTATATGCAGTATTCGGGTCCTTACAATTATAGACAGAATCCCACGTTTTAGTTCGCAGGTTTGCACAGTTTTTGTAAAGACTTTTCATTTAAAACCTTAACTTTAGTTTTGGTAGGGGAATCATCAACGTTCTTAACAAGATCAGTGAATAAAACAATAGGATAATGATCTGTTAGATCTGAGAATATTACACCAGAATCTATACGAGCTTTGTGAGAATTTGTGAGGATATTGTTGATTATTGTCCTGCTAGACTCTGTAACTCTAGTGAATGTATTGATTGTAGGAAAAAAAGAAAAGGAATGTAAAATATTCATAGTCATTTGTCATAGTATCATCCTTAACGAGGTCTATGTTAAAGTCCCCGAGAATGAAACATGTTTTATTTGTTTTGTTTATACGATATAAGAGTTTTTCTAAATTCATTTTGAAGATGTCAATATCAGAGTCTGGTGGCCTGTAAATTACTCCAACTATAATGTTTTTACTACTTTCTACGTCTATCTCTATGAAAAGAGAATCAAAGTGACCATCTGCAATAATAAATTCATCACCAATGCTAACTGAGAGTTCAGAGGCTGCATACAAACAGACTCCTCCTCCTGATCTACCAGATCTATTTTTATTGTATAATTTATATCCATCAAGATTAAGGCCATATAAGATCCTTCATTTAGCCAGGTTTCGCTGCAGCCAATGACTGTTGCTATGGCAGCAGAAAATAATAATGGAAACACTACTTTGAAGGTGACAATGAACTTCATAATGAGAAACTGAGTGATGGTGTTGTTGTCATGGCAACACACTGCCTTACATTAGTGTAAATAATAAATGTTAATGCTGAGGAGGCCGATCACAACAGCTCAACAAACACTGACAGATGGAAACAGTTTGAGATGACGAGTCAGAGCGTCTCTTTGTGTCCAACATTAAAAACAGCTCTGATTATTACAGCAGAGACCCTGACAGGAAACAAGTCCAACAGCAACAATCACATTTGCTGACACAACAGGATGTAAACAGGCGTTACAGTGAAACCAAAGAATGAACACGCTATAGACCAAATCACAATTTTTATTTACAAGAACTTGCAGGGAGAAAATCCTCACGTTACAAACATTATAAATTTAGATAAATTTCCTACTTTGTGGAACGATACAGTTTACCTTTAATCTTGAATCTTTACCTTGCAGTCACAGTCTTTTCCGATGGATATCTGAAGCTGTTAAATCAAAGTCACCAGACTCATTTTATGTAGCAGAGCACAGAGTTGCTGCCTCATTTAGTGAGTGTGTGAGGTAAAGCTGAGCAAATATTCAAACATAGCGTACACTTACACTGATACTGAGTTTTTCAGGTGGCCAAAATCCGTTTTGCTGCGGCCCCGTCCACAACAGTAACAGGCTGAATAAACTACAGAGTGGATGTGCTGCAGATTTTCACACAGTCTGATGGAGACTGTGTTCAAGGACCTCGCCTGGTTTAATGAGGCAGCATCACTTTAATAACAACTCCAACTCAACTCACCATCACAGAGTGAGAGTACAACTGTGGAGCTGATCCTGAGGAGCGTCTGAGCTTTAGTAGTGAGACTGTGACAGGAGCAAAGACCAACACCAGGAACTTTAATCCCACTGCAGAGTCTACAAACTATTTTTATTAAAGGCTGAACTCATCTGATGATATGGACATTACAATCCTCCACACACAAACAAACAGGCTTCAACTCAACTTCTGTCTCTGTACCTCCAACAAGAGTCAAAAAGAAGAAGAGCTCCGCCCTGCTGAGCCTCCGTCTTTATACAGGTGGAGCTCAGGAAGAAAAACTCAGCTGTCTTCTACATGTGGACAAACAGGACACATGCAAGACACTGGATAAGACATCAAATATGTTACACATGATAACATACATCATATTAATCTGGTGTTTAAGTTGTTGATGATGCTCAGAGCTCAGAAGACGCACGTAGACTGCAGCTTTCCCTGTTTCCTCAAGAATTTTGCTTTTTTTTGCAATGTCAGCGTTTCTTTTGATGAAATGCTCATTTAGATATACAACAGTGCCCTTTAGCTTTCTGCCCTATTTGAGTAGGTGAACTCTTTCTTTCTATTGTCAAATCTGATAATGATGACATGATTGGCTACCCTGCCTGTCTTGTTACCTACAGGAATTGTGTGACATGCTTCTATGTCATCTCTATCGATTGAGATGTTTTTCTCCTGCAGAAAGGCAGTCACTTGGGCTTCAGTTGACTCGTCATGTCTGTCCTTATCTTGTTGGTCTTCTCCCTCCACCGCTTTGGAATATGATTTTGGTTTGATTTTTAGTCCTGTCACAATAATATCATTAATTCTTGAGTACTGCTCCAAGTCCAGCAAGCGGTTCTCTAAAGAAATAATTCTGTTCTCATGCTCCTCATTCTTCTTCTTGATTTCACTTATTTCCTTCATGAGGTTCATCATGGTGCTCATCTTATTTGTCATGTTGGTAATGTCCTGAGACATCATGTTTACCACATTCTTCAGGTCTTCTATGTCTTTCTTTAGTTCTTTTGTTGCCATTTTGCTCTGCTGGTATGTTAAAACAAATTAGACAACACTGACCCAGTAGAGGCGGCTTCTGCTGCGGCCTGGTGGTGGAAGCTGCTAATGTCTGGTGGTGGAAGCTGCTGTGGCCTGGTGGTGGAAGCTGCTGTGGCCTGGTGGTGGAAGCTGCTAATGTCTGGTGGTGGCAGCTGCTAATGTCTGGTGGTGGAAGCTGCTAATGTCTGGTGGTGGAAGCTGCTGTGGCCTGGTGGTGGAAGCTGCTAATGTCTGGTGGTGGAAGCTGCTGTGGCCTGGTGGTGGAAGCTGCTAATGTCTGGTGGTGGAAGCTGCTAATGCCTGGTGGTGGAAGCTGCTGTGGCCTGGTGGTGGAAGCTGCTGTGGCCTGGTGGTGGAAGCTGCTAATGTCTGGTGGTGGAAGCTGCTAATGCCTGGTGGTGGAAGCTGCTGTGGCCTGGTGGTGGAAGCTGCTGTGGCCTGGTGGTGGTAGCTGCTAATGCCTGGTGGTGGAAGCTGCTAATGCCTGGTGGTGGAAGCTGCTGTGGCGTGATGGTGATAGCTGCTAATGCCTGGTGGTGGCAGCTGCTAATGCCTGGTGGTGGTAGCTGTGAATGCCTGGTGGTGGAAGCTGCTGTGGCCTGGTGGTGGTAGCTGCTAATGTCTGGTGGTGGAAGCTGCTAATGTCTGGTGGTGGAAGCTGCTGTGGCCTGGTGGTGGAAGCTGCTAATGTCTGGTGGTGGAAGCTGCTAATGCCTGGTGGTGGAAGCTGCTGTGGCCTGGTGGTGGAAGCTGCTGTGGCCTGGTGGTGGAAGCTGCTAATGCCTGGTGGTGGAAGCTGCTAATGCCTGGTGGTGGAAGCTGCTGTGGCCTGGTGGTGGCAGCTGCTAATGCCTGGTGGTGGCAGCTGCTAATGCCTGGTGGTGGCAGCTGCTAATGCCTGGTGGTGGCAGCTGCTAATGCCTGGTGGTGGCAGCTGCTAATGCCTGGTGGTGGTAGCTGCTAATGCCTGGTGGTGGAAGCTGCTGTGGCCTGGTGGTGGCAGCTGCTAATGCCTGGTGGTGGCAGCTGCTAATGCCTGGTGGTGGCAGCTGCTAATGCCTGGTGGTGGCAGCTGCTGTGGCAGCCGTTCAATAAAAGCTCCTCACACTAGTCACAGCTGTACGGGTTCTCTCCTGCATGCCGGCATTAGTGGGTTCTCAAATTACCGTACCGGGCAAATAATCTTCCACATTGTTCACACCAGTACGGTTTCTCTCCTGTGTGAATACGTTGGTGGCTTATCAAGGTCCATCTGTGTGCAAAGGCTTTGCCACATTGATCACAGCTGTACGGTTTCTCTCCTGTGTGAATACGTTGGTGGGTTTTTAAGGTCCCTGACAGTGCAAAGGCTTTGCCACATTGATCACAGCCATGCAGTTTCTCTCCTGTGTGAATACGTTGGTGGGTTTTTAAGGTCCATGGCTTTGCAAAGGCTTTGCCACACTGATCACAGCTGTACAGTTTCTCTCCTGTGTGAATACGTTGGTGGAATTTTAAGGCCCCTGACTGTGCAAAGGCTTTGCCACATAGATCACACCTGTACAGTTTCTCTCCTGTGTGACTGCGTTGATGGGCTTTCAAGTATTCTGATCGTGTGTAAGCTTTGCCACATTGATCACACTTGTACGGTTTCTCTCCTGTGTGGCTGCGTCGATGGGTTTTCAAGTTACCTGACTGTGTGAAAGCTTTGCCACATTGATCACAACTGTATGGCTTCTCTCCTGTGTGACTGCGTTGATGGGTTTTCAAGTTACCTAACTGTGTGAAAGCTTTGCCACGTTGATCACAGCTGTATGGCTTCTCTCCTGTGTGAATTCTTTGATGAGTTTCAAGGGACGTGCGTTGTGAAAACGTTTTCCCACAATGGTCACAGCAGTGTGACTTCTCTGCAGTGTGAACACAGTGGTGACTTTTTAAGCTACGTAGAGTGGTGAAAGCTTTCTCACATTGATCACAGCTAAACAGTTTCTCTGCTGTGTCAATGTCTTGTTTTTTTGAGCTCCCTGACTCTGTGAAATCCTTCCCACTTTGGAAAAAACTGGACAGTTCCCCTTCAATGTGAATGCGTTGATGGGCTTTGAGGGCACTGCAGCGCAGAAATGTTTTCTCACAGTGGTCACAGCTGTATGGTTTCTCTCCAGTTTGAACTCCTTGATGAATTTTTGAAGATCCAGATGTTGTGAAGGATTTGTCACGGTGGTGACGTATAAGTTCCTCTCTTCCTCTCTGTTCCTATAGCAACAAACAGAAAAAGAGTTCATGAGTTGTCACGGTGCAGCGAGCCAACTAAAACCATAAATAACATTTAAAGCATGTCTGCCAAACATAACCCACAATGTCTGACTAATGCATTACCACCAACAAACCATTTGTCATAAATCAGACCAGACTGCTTTCATTGACTTAACAAGGGCAGCATCTACAAACCTGACACAGTGGGTGGCGCTACATGTACCTTTAAACTTGCTTTGCAAGCTGCCAATAAACACAGAGAAGAAGAACAACAATTGCAGCACGCTGTCTAGAGGGTAAAACATGTCGCAGTGTGGATGTCTTTCACAGTTTCAGAGGAAGACAACAGGATTACACCGAGGGTCTGATGTCTGACCACCCGACAACCCCCAGATCAACAAACTCCCTGGAACCGGTGAACAGGTTATATATCCCACTTTATAGACACAGCGCTGAAGGACCGTCTCCAGAGCATTAGCACGAGCTAATTAGTTGCAGTGGCTAACATCCAACTAGGCTTGGGTGATTGGACAAATATATCGCCAGGATGCTCTTCTATTTTTGTCGCGCTACGCTCCCCTGCACGACCCTCCAGCAGATAAAAACTACATTAAATAGTGTGCTAAACGAGCACAATGTGTTTTTAAATGAATAAACCATTATCAGAGGTGAAATGTGATGATTTTTTTTCATGCATATACCCATGTTTATCTGTGACATTGTATAAATGTCCATGGCGGACGATTGAAAGCGAGTAGATGACAAACAGTACAGTAAACTTGTAGATAACTCAAATATATGTAATAACTTAGGTGGAAAATGCTTTAACTATCATGGCTCAGCAAACGGTAAACAAGATGCTTGACGTGACGGTTACGTTTGCAGCCGATGGAACCCGGCCGTAACATTAATTCATAAACCATATTTGAGAACTACATCAAAAAAGATGTGCAGTTGTGCACCCCGATCATTATAGTAGGACAGGTATGTTATCCCTATCTCCTGCTGTTTTTTTAACACATTTTTTGAATGAAAAATATAAATATAAATTTCTGCTTAAACAGTTTTACTCAATTAAAATAAAAAGTATAGTGCAGCTGGTCAGCTTTAAAGCCTGCTCAGATTCAGTTTTACTAGGAACTTACTTAGCTTTCCCACTTTGTTAAAGTGCAGTAAACAAAACATGCTTATATCTAAAGTGCAGCTTAAACAATTTTACTCAACTCCAGTGGCGTTGGTTATTTCTTTAGCGCGATGGTCAGGGAAACGCTCTTTCTTTTTAAACGACGACGATATCGTAGTGTGCACCAGATTTCTTTTTCTAGTCGTGGCGGTTAACGTTCAAACTCGGGTGGTGTCGCTTTAGTTTAGTTAGCATGTTAGACGTGTTTCCAAGTACATACTCAACTGCTGTTCTACAGTGTCGGCACACTGCTTTTGTCTTGTCCACTTGTTTATTTCCATCTTCGTATTTTACCCTGAAACCAAAGTAGGGATGCACCGAAATGAAAATTTGTGGCCGAAGCCGAATATTATTAAACGCTTGGCCGAATACCGAGTACCGAATACCGAATATCAT
Organism: Epinephelus lanceolatus; assembly: GCF_041903045.1. NCBI lineage: Eukaryota > Metazoa > Chordata > Actinopteri > Perciformes > Serranidae > Epinephelus > Epinephelus lanceolatus. Next base: position 3,048,330 of record NC_135755.1, on the reverse strand, counting down.
TGTTTAGTTTTTCATTAATTTTTGCAGATGAACCCCCTCCAGATTAGTGTTGTCATGGTACCAAAATTGGGACCCATTGTGCGATACCAATGAAAATATCATGGTTCTGAGTAGTATCATGATACCACAGCAAAACTGAGGCAGATGTGCCTTTTGTCTTTTATAAAAAGATAAATCACTTTTCTATAATACATCAATGATATTTCAATGGAATAAATTACTTACTGACTTATTCATACTTCAAAAACAGCATCAATAAGTGATTAACATAGGGGGATGAAAATAAAATGAATTAATAAAATAATAATCAACCAGCCACCCTCCTCCCCTGACAAGTAAAGAACAGTCCCTTCATAAGTAAAGAACAGTCCCTAAAGTGCGGTGAGGTTTGTGGGCCGTTTCTGCCAGAAAGAGAGAAATGTGAAAGGCTCGTTTCTCCTCTGACACATCACATACCTGTGTTCAGCTGGCTCGGCTGGTCAGGTACTTCTGGGCAGTCATGACGCCAACAAGAGGATATTATTGGAACCGACTTCTCCGTCGCTGGGTAAGCCGATGGCCGCCGTATTTGACAGGAATACATTAACGTTACTATCTGTGTCTGTGACCCCCGTTCAACCCACAACCGATGGGATTCGCCTTTCGTTTCTGCTGCTGGTTGAAATCTGTAGGCTGCTCGCACAGCGTGCTGAATGATTTAAGCCTATTTTGCTCGCTCAAAACTATTTTTAGTCACAAATCCGAGTGCCGTGACGGGCGGTTCGCCACAATGCCGACATTTTATTCCGCCTGTCATGGCACGCCGTTTGATTGCGTTATCAACACACGCCGCTATTATTCAGCCTTGCTTTTAACTTATTCCACGGAATACCGAATGTGTGTTTTTTTGCAATATTCGGCCGAATATATTCGGTTACCGGTTAACTAAATATTTTAAATGGTTCGGCTCGCAAAAACGGAAATAAAATAAAATAAAATAATATCCTGCGCCCAATAATTCGGTACAGGGTCGTGCCAAACCGAAAGTCGCGTACCGAACGGTTCGACACAAATACATGTACCGTTACGGCCCTAGTAGCCTACGATAAATAAGTGAATATAAACGAAGGACATTGGAAAAATAAAGTGCAAAAATCACACAATCACATAAAATAATGATGTCCACTCCCTTTGCATTGTCTTTATAATCATGCCGTTGCAGACGTGGCAAAAAACTTAAGCTGTTATAGCTGTTCTAAAAGCCTCTTGTAGGCTTATTGCTTGAATAAATAAATACGAATAATAATAAATATAGGCTAAACGAAGAAGAATGGAAAAATAAAGTGCAAAAATCACATAAAATAATCAAGTCCCTTTGCGCTGTCTTTAACTCAGAAACACTCTGTTTTACATGTTTTTGGAGAGGAAAATGAGCATGTTAACCTTATCTGGCTTAAGCAAAGTGCGCAAGACAAATTTCCCTTAGGGGACAATAAAGTATCTATCTATCTATCTAGTTAACAATGTTACCAGCCATGCTAAACACCCGCTCTGATGGCGTGCTTGTTGCCGGTATGCACAGATATTTCCGTGCCACGCTGCATTTTTTTAGCTGCATTCATGTGGTGTTGGGAGATCCGAGTTGCCGGGTTGTTTTTCTGACATGAGGTGGCGTTCATGTGAATTATCCCATTCTGAAAGTCATTTTTCGATTCTTTCCGACATTACATGAATGCAACATCCCCCCTCTTTTTTTTTCTCTGCCACACACAGCTGCTGAATATATCGGCAACCGCCGGTTGATGGGCTGACGGTGGCCGGTTGGAAATTTTTAACATATCGCCCAACCCTACATCCAACACTGAGCTTTTAAAAGGCTCGCCTCTGTATTATTTGTATCGTTACCTCTCTGACTGCTTGATCATCAAAACATGCCGCTACTATTCGGCCTGGTTTTTCACTTATTCCACCCAACACCGAAGTTTTTTTTTTTTTTGCTATATTCGGTCGAATAAATTCAGTTACCAAATATTCGGTGCATCCCTAATTCACAAAGTTGATGAAGACATCGACACAATGGAGGAAGATATTGCCAAAGGTCTGAACATGCACACACCATTACTAGGGATGCAACGGTTCCCTGTAAAATATTGAACCATTCGGTCCGCCCTGCACAGTCTCTGTGTCTACATGGTCGCGTGTTTACCATCCTCCTCTGCACTCTGTATCACGCAAGGCGGAGTTCACAGACACGTGTGCACAGACAGAGACGAGCACATAAGAGTGCGTTTTGGGTCGCATTTTCCTGACCGACAGTTATAACCGAGCCCAGCCAGAACCCCTACTAAATACACAGTCTATGGAGCAGAGCCTGTGTTGCGTTCAGGCGTTGTCACGTAAATAACAAATTCCATCACTTGAATAGGCAACACAGCAGCATGTCAAGTGATACTGGAATTTGTTTACAACGAAATGCAGTTTTTGCTGACAAGCAAAATAAAGAGAGTCTGCAAAGAGATGAACATTCAGTTCAAGGAGGACTTTTCAAAGGAGGATCGTGAAGCCCCGGCTAAGCTGTGGCCCAAGGTGCAAGAAGCCAGAAGAAATGGGGAAAAGAGCCTTTCCCAAAGAAGGCTACGTACTCATTGAGGGACACAGAATTGACCCATAACTGATATTTTCAGCAAGGTTATATTCAAGCACTTTGTCAAAATATACATGGTTTCATTACAAGTATGTTTGATGAGAATTTAAACTGATAATCCTTCATAAGACAAATAATAAGGCAGTACAGGAGGAGGTGCACATTAATAATCCTCCAGGACTGTAACATGCTCATGTTGAACCCAAACAATGTGTCATGTGACTGCAGTTGCTTCAGATCCAGGTCGGAACACCTTCTCACCACAAACCAACCGCACCAGAGTTCCTTTGTAACCGGACCGAGACCACCTCTTCAAGAAGGTCTCAGTCCTGTTGTTTTGGTGTGTTCACACCTGCACAACAAACCGCACTGGGGGGGCAAACGAACTTGAGTTCGATTAAACTAAACAGGGCAGGTGTGAAAGCACAAGTGTACCCAACGTCAAAACCATGAATGAAGCCATGAAACCAGTTGATGTTGGTAGAGTGAGTCTTATTTGTAATAATATCATAATCGCAATGCCGCCTTCAGGTCAGGGGACAGGGCCCTATACAGTGCAGCCAGGGCTGACCTGAGGAGAGGCATCAGGGATGCGAAGAAGAATTACAAAAGGAAAATAGAGGACCACTTCACTGCAAATGATCCAGGAATGTGGAAGGGAATTCAACACATAACCAACTTTAAAGGCAACAACAAAGTGGTGGCTAGTGCTGACACCTCGCTGGCAGAGGAACTAAACCACTTCTTTGCCCGCTTTGAGGCAGACACAGCACTAACCAGCACCCCATTCCCACCAGCCTCCCGCTCTGACACACTGACACTTCAGGAACATGAGGTGAAACTTGTGTTAAGGGCAATAAACCCCAGGAAATCTGTGGGCCCTGACGGAGTACACGGGAAAGTACTCAAGGCGTGTGCTGATCAGCTGGCCGAGATTTTCACACAAATCTTCAATCTTTCCCTGTCACAAGCCATCATCCCCTCCTGTCTGAAAACAGCAACCATCATCCCCGTCCCAAAGAAGTCAGCTGTGAGCAGTCTATATGACTACAGACCAGTGGCTCTCACACCTGTGGTCATGAAATGTTTTGAGAAACTGGTCTCTCAGCACATCAAAGCCAGCCTACCCCCCGTCTTCGACCCCTACCAATTTGCCTACAGGTCAAACCGCTCCACTGAGGATGCCATCAGCATAGCTCTCCACGCTGTGCTTAACCACCTGGAACACCCGGGGAGCTACACCAGGATGCTCTTCATAGACTACAGCTCAGCCTTCAATACAATAATACCGGACATCCTAGAAACTTTCTCACCAAGGCCTGTCCACCTCCATCTGCTCCTGGATCAAAGACTTCCTGACAAACCGCCCACAGGTCGTCAGAATTGGCCCCCACCTCTCCTCCCCCTCACCCTCAGCACAAGTTCCCCACAAGGTTGTGTACTGAGCCCACTCTTGTACACACTGTACACTTATGACTGCACACCAGCCCATCCCTTGAACTTGGTCATTAAGTTCGCACACGACACGACTGTGGTCGGGCTCATCTCAGGTGAGATGAGTCTGTATACAGGGACGAGGTTGACAGACTGGCAGAGTGGTGTTCAACAAACAACCTTTCACTGAACACAACAAAAACAAAAGAGCTCATTATGGACTTCAGAAAAGACAGTGCAGCCCTGACCCCACTCCTCATCAACGGGGACCCAGTGGAACAGGTCCACTTGTTCAGGTTCCTGGGGGTCCACGTTGCAGATGACCTCTCCTGGCCTGTTGACACCACTGCAGTGGTGAAGAAGACCCAGCAGCGACTCCACTTCCTGAGAGTGCTCGGGGAAAAACAACCTGAGGGAGAAGTTTCTGGTATCTTTCTAACGAGCCACCGTGGAGAGCATCCTGGCATACTGCATTTCTGCGTGGTATGTTGGGTGCACGGCAGCAGACAGGAGAGCTCTGCAGAGGGTGATCAATACCGCCCAAAAGATCACTGGCTGCCCCCTGCCCAGCCTGGAGGACACTGCTAGCTAGCAACATTATCAAAGACACATCCCACCCCGGTCACCACCCGGTCGAACTGTTGCCCTCTGGCTGACAATGATAACACTGTTCCTGGAATATCTACAAGCAAACCATTTGCACTATACTGTACAGAAATATTTATGGCACACACTGCATATACTTGTTCATATTTTCTCTTGTTCATAGTTTGTCTATTCTATTTTTATTGATTTATTTTTATTGCTATTTTTGTTTCTTGTTGCACTGACTGGAGTGGCACCTTAATTTCGTTGTACACATAATGACAATAAAGGCTATTCTATTCTATTCTATTCTATTCTATTCTATTCTATTCTATAATCTTTTGGTCGATTTCTATGTTGTTTTCATAATCTGAATCTGTGAAGTGATTCAAGATGTCAGATAAATGTAATGCAGTAAAAAGTACAGTATTACTTCTGAAATGTAGTGGAATAAAAGTACACAGGAGCATAAAATAGAAATACTCGAGTAACTTAAAAGTACCTCAACGCTGTATTTAAGTAGCTTCAGTACTTCAGCAAATGTATGACTTTAGTTTCCACCACTGTTCATTAGGTCCATTAGTCAACTAGTTGCCCGCATGTTTACAATATTAATGTAATTATTCAATTATATATTTCGGTCACCTAGTCGCAGATAAGCAAACAACAACAACAAACAAACATGAAACTCTGTTAGGAGCTGCATCTGATCAAAATAAATCCAAATCCAAACCAGTCTGCTAAGTTTTAAACAGTGTTTGCTGCTGCTCCGTTGATCAACAGTTATTTTGAGAGCGCACTGTGTCTTTTAAAATTGTTGCTGTTTTTAGCCTTTTAAGAAAACACTCTAAAACTTAAATTTAACTTCAGGGGACATACAAGTTCATCGTAGCCTACTTTTTGCTGGTTAATCTGTGAATCGCCTTTGATGTGGGACTTTAATGTGAAAGGACAAACACAGGAAATGTCCACCCTCAGCAGTCAGACAGGAGTCAGGTTCATTTCCAGGGCTGGTACCTGTGGTTATTCCACAGGCTAGTTAATAACATGTCGGGCAGGAAATCCAAAGTGTGGGATCATATGTAAACTCATCTTCATTGGTCGACTACAAACATAACGTATTAGTTGACGGGGGGGGGGGGGGGGGGGGGCAGCTTTACTAAAAACTACAGTATATTTTTAACATCACAATTAACAAGTCATGTGGAAAGCAGGCGAAACGACACACACTAAACAGGGAACCAGAGTGCCCCCCTACAGAGGCTGAGCCCCCAGTGTCCTCAGACCCTGGACACGCCCCTGTTAGAGTCTGTAAATTAATAACTGACTCTCTCAGAAGGTAAATATATTTATTTTGTAGTTTAATTACATGTAACCAGTCATTCCTCAGCACTGTAACTACATAATAAAGAAAGAAATAATCGCAAACAAGCCTGTTGTTCGTTCTGCAAGCTCTCGCGAGATCACGAAATGCGCCGCGCGGGAAAATCTCCATGAAGAAACCACACAGAGCCGTCAGTGTTATGTGAACAAAACATGAGCTCCGCTATAACTGGACACCCAGAGACAACAACCTGTCCTTCATCACCATCTGTCTCTGTCCGTCAAACCGGAAGTCCACTGTCCCTGAATCCCAGCAGACAGAACAACCCGGAGCACTGACCGCAGACTGGAAACCAGTACAGGAGGAGAACAAAATGGCCGCCACGAGGCTCAGAGTGAACCAGAGAATGAGCGGATGATCCACGGAGCCTCGAGACTCTTCCTCGTGTCTTTAGTGTGGCTGCTGTCAAGCCCTTTTTATCCATGACGTCATCAACACTCACCTCAACATCGCTGCTATCAGAGGACGAGCCTGCTGCTTGTCTTCTCCGGACCTTGTTGCTCCGGTGCTCCGGGTTCTGCTTGTCCTCCTCCATTCCGCTCCTCTACTGCTCCTCCTGCTCCTCCTCTCTCATGGACTCTGATGTCCTGGCCTGAGTCGTAAGGAGCCTTCCTGTTATAAGCCCCGCCCCTCTTAGTGACTGTTGCTAAGCAAGAAGATTTCCCGCCAGCAAGTAATGAGTTCTCTTCAAGTTGCTTGAATAGAAAAGTTGAATGGGGGATCTATAGAACTTTAGGGACTGTTCTTTATTTATCAGAGGAAGGGGTGACTGGGTGCAACTTTTTTTTTTTACCCTCCCTGAAGCTCCAAATATTTTTCCTCGAGTCTCCCTGAGTTACTGGGGGAAAATCCACCAACCTCCTTCCACCATATAATAGATTTTTATAACATAGCTTTTGATGTCTGAAAGTTAAAAGTTGAAGACAGAAACCTGGAGTTGAAAAAAAGCCTCAGTTTAATTAACAGTTCGTACAAACAGTTTATTCAATATCACTATTTCAAGCTCACATTTATTTATTTAAATGTTTTTACAGAAGCATTTGTCACACGTGATGCGTCCAATTGTAGTCGGAAATTTGAAAATCTAACAATGATTTCTGTTTTTACAGTTTCTGGCTGATAAATGGTGTCATTCTGGTGAATACTGTGTTTTTGATTTTGTTTTGCTTTCACAAAACTTTGTTTTCTTTACTACACTATCACATTTTTTGGCACCCTGTACCATGTCATTTTTGGGCATACTACACTGTGACTTTTATTTTGACATACTATACTATGACTTTTGTTTTTAACATGCTGTATTTAAACATTTTTGGCATACTAAGATTTTTGCCATATTCTTTGACTTTTCTCTTACATATTATTTTATGATACATAAATACCACACTATGACATTTTTTTATGTACTATACTCTCAAGGCAATTGAATCAAACGCAACTGGACTTAGTTTTGTCTAAGAAGACGTTTCACCTCTTATCCAAGAGGCTTCATCAGTTCATGCTTGTCTGACTAGGCTGGAACTAAAACACAGGTCTTCACAAGACCAATGATGTCACTGGTTCGTTAGTGCTCCAATGGTGTGTCAAAGACGGTCGTTGAAACTCCTGCTGCAACGGTGGTCGTTGGACTCGTTAGAGTCACATGAGGCCATTTGTGAACAACCATTGTTTTTAGAGGTTAAGCTGTTAAGTCTCCTGGGCAAGGATGAAAGGACAGCATTATAGGTGGGGGATAGGTGGTGTCGCAGACCTCCTCCTCTGTTGAGAGATGGTTTTTCCAATTTCACATAGATGGCTTCTTTTACACCTCTTTCAAACCATCTGTCTTCCCTGTCCAAAATGTGCACGGTGCTGTCTTCAAAGGAGTGTGCTTTCTCTTTGAGGTGTAAATAGACAGCTGAGTCTTGCCCTGACGAGTTAGCCCTTCTGTGTTGGGCCATGCGTTTGTTTAGTGGTTGTTTTGTTTCACCAATGTACAAGTCTGGGCATTCCTCACTGCATTGGACAGCGTACACCAGGTTGCTCTTCTGGGTGTGTGGTGTACGGTCTTTTGGATGTACCAGTCTTTGTCTGAGTGTGTTACTGGGTTTGAAATACACAGGGATGTGGTGTTTGTTGAAGATCCTCCTGAGTTTTTCAGATACCCCAGACAAAACAAAACAGGTTAAATACCTGTTTTGTTTCCACACTAGTTCCAGCCTAGTCAGACAAGCATGAACTGATGAAGCCTCTTGGATAAGAGGTGAAACGTCTTCTAAGACAAAACTAAGTCCAGTTGTGTTTGATTCAATTGCCTTGAGATAACTTTGACCTGGATAAATGAGAATATCCACAGGTATGTGCTATACTATGTCATTTTTTTCTTAGCATGATGCACTTTGACATTTTTCTGGCACACTATACAATGACATTTTTCCCGCCATACTACACTGTGTGCTCTCACACACACATTCTTATACTAACTGATTAACATGCTCATATACTCCACATTTAATAATGACCTCATGTACTCAGTAACTCACCTATAATCCTTTCTATTAGGGATATCCCATAATATTGGCACATCATCAGTATTGACCGATATCTTTAAAATGAACTATCAGAATCAGCCAAAATGCTTTTTCTTATTCTGCACAATGAATGAATATTACATTAAAGTACTGTATTTAGTGTCTGCATCTGCTGGTGGGCCATCATGATAAGAGTATACATGCTTAATATGATGTTTATTCCACTACAGAAGAGACCTGGGGGTATTCCATCAACGTAGCTAAGAATATCAAGACTAAAGGGTAATCTTGAAGTTTGACTTAACACCAACTCCCAATCTAGATCCAACCCGTTCCATCAAGTGAAATCAGCTGGCTCCAATTGACGCTAATTCATGCCTCACCTGTTAAGCCTCAGCTCATGCACGCGCCCAGGGAAAATAAAAAGCCCAAACTAGTCGAGTGCCGAAAATGTTGCAAAATGTCAAAAAGCAAAGGAAAGGAGCGAGCGGAGGCTTTTTCTACGGCGGAGCAAACGCTCCTTATGGAAGTGTATGAGGACTATAAGGACATAATTAGGAACAAAGGCAATACTGCAGATTAATAAAGCAAGGAAGGTGGCGTGGCAGAATATTGCTGACAGGCTAAATCAATCAATCAATCAATCAATCAATTTTATTTATAAAGCCCAATATCACAAATCACAATTTGCCTCACAGGGCTTTACAGCATACAACATCCCTCTGTCCTTTGGACCCTCACAGCAGATCAGGAAAAACTCCCCAAAAAACCCTTTAACGGGGAAAAAAAAACGGTAGAAACCTCAGGAAGAGCAACTGAGGAGGGATCCCTCTTCCAGGACGGACAGACGTGCAATAGATGTCGTACAGAACAGATCAGCATAATAAATTAACAGTAATCCATATGACACAATGAGACAGAGAGAGAGAGAGAGAGAGAGAGATGCAGGTAATGACAGTAGCTTACAGCAACATTATTGAAAGTAATAATATTATAGTTATAGTTCTGGCTACTGTGGTACAATATGTTGAAAGTATGTATTAATATCTGGCACTATACATGTGTGATAATAGTCATATGTGTATAATAACAGTAGAAGTATGACTAATGACTAATGATGGCAGCAGCAGCAGGAGGCATCTGGCAGGACCACGGCAGCAGCACAACCACACACGTCACGCTGTCCAGGCACCGCTGTGATATGAGTTATTCTGAGAGACAGTGGAGCACAAAGGCTCCGGAGAAGAAGCCGAGTTAGTGACATCCAGAATGGCCGAGTTAGCAAGATGCAGTAATAGAATACGAGAGAGAGAGAGAGAGAGAGAGAGAGAAGGAGAGAGAGGGAGCCCGGTGTATTATAGGGGGTCCTCCGGCAGACTAGGCCTAAGTCAGCCTAACTAGGGGCTGGTACAGGGCAAGCCTGAGCCAGCCCTAACTATAAGCTTTATCAAAGAGGAAAGTCTTAAGTCTAGTCTTAAATGTGGAGACGGTGTCTGCCTCCTGGACCGTAACAGGAAGATGATTCCACAGGAGAGGAGCCTGATAGCTGAAGGCTCTGGCTCCTGATCTGCTTTTGGAGACTTTAGGGACCACGAGTAACCCTGCGTTCTCAGAGCGCAGTGTTCTGGTGGGATAATATGGCACTATGAGCTCTCTAAGATATGACGGAGCTTGACCATTTAGAGCTTTATAAGTTAACAGTAGGATTTTAAATTCAATTCTGGATTTTACAGGGAGCCAGTGCAGAGAAGCTAAAACAGGAGAAATGTGATCTTGTTTCTTAGTTCCTGTTAGTACACGAGCTGCTGCATTCTGAATTAGCTGGAGAGTTTTTAAGGACTTACTAGAGCTACCTGATAATAGAGAGTTACAGTAATCCAGCCTTGAGGTAACAAAAGCATGGACCAATTTTTCTGCATCTTTTCGGGTCAGGATAGGCCTAATTGTCGCAATATTACGCAGATGAAAAAATGCAGTCCGTGAGGTTTGTTTTAAATGAGAATTAAAAGACAAATCTTGATCAAATGTTACTCCGAGGTTTCTTACGGTAGTGCCAGAGGCCAGAGCAATGCCATCTAGAGAAACTATGTCATCAGATAAAGAGTCTCTGAGTTGTTTGGGGCCAAGAACAATAACTTCAGTTTTGTCTGAATTTAACATCAGGAAATTGGTGCTCATCCAGGTTTTTATGTCTTTAAGGCAGTTATGGAGTTTAGTTAACTGATTACTTTCTTCTGGCTTCATCGATAAATACAACTGAGTATCATCCGCATAACAATGGAAATTTATAGAGTGATTTCTAATGATGTTACCTAAAGGAAGCATATATAGAGTAAATAGGATTGGTCCAAGCACAGAACCTGGCGGGACTCCAAAACAAACTTTAGTACGTAAGGATGATTCATTATGAACGTCGACAAACTGAAAACGATCAGATAAATAAGATTTAAACCAGCTTAGTGCAGAACCTTTTAGGCCAATTAAGTGAAATGCGTAAGTGACAAAGAAAATTCAGCATTTCAGCATAATATCATGTTCTATAAATCCCGCATCAAAGGGACAACATATATGTAGATAAGAACACCTGTTAAATCTATCAATTCAAGTATGCCTAATGAAATTCACCAAATGTATAAATTAATATTAGTGATAGACTATTTATCACATTTATCTACTGATTCCTATGTAAAGTTCAGATGATGCATTTAATCAAACTATTTTATGTGAATCATGGCATTTATCACATAAATGATTGTAGATTATGACATTTCAGAAATGATCAGTTTATAGGAAATAATCACATTACATTTATCTATTGATTGTAGAAAATTCCATTTAGCAAATCCATCAGTTCAGTGGAGATGAGGAAAACTATGAAGTGAATGCAGGTGAGAGTGAATCAATGATCTATTTCTCATCATTTGGGAGTCAGTTGTAAGCTTTGTCCCTTATATCAAAATAAGGAAAATCCCCTTAAATGTATGGAATGTGCTATAGGATGAGGAACAGACAGACCACAATGGTGTGTGTCCCATTTTAATGTGGTTGCTTTGTGTCATGGTTAATTCATAAATATAAAAGATAACCATATGTTAATGTGAACAAATCAAGCCCTATGCATGATGTATGGTGATGCTAGAAATAATCAAAATGAATAGAAAATACACCTTTTTACCTCTCTGCAAACAGTCGCCTTACTTAGCCTCTCAGCATCACCAACACTATACAGGAATGTACCGCTAGCAATGAACCTCAGTGCAGTACAGACTGACTGCACAGTGGTCAGAGACTGGCTGCAGCGTGTGACCTTTATAATGTGTGGTTCCAGCAAACTGCATAGATACACTATGCTCTGCCTGCTGAACCGGTACCTCTCCCACAGATTGGAGTCTGTCTGTATCAGTGGGCTGGTCCTGTCCTGGAAGACCCTTGGGGCTGGTGGTGGTTGGAAGGCCCTCTGCACAATGTGGGCCTCCTCATCAACAGGATCCTCGATGAAGGGGCATGCCATTATTTCCTAATTTACTCTCTCTTGCTCTGTCTCTGTGTCTCTCTGGGTGTGTCCCTCTCCTTCTCTGGCCATTGTCAGTTGACCTTAATTGGCTGTGAATTTGCTAGCCAATTGGAAACACAGTGGGGTGGGGATGGAGGGCAATCACATATTCATGTACAATCTTTTTTTTAATGCCTCAGTTTCATTTTATTATTATCTTATTTTTATTACATTTTAATTTGTTTTTTAATAGTTAATGTTTTTTGATTAAGTATGTTATATATTTTATGATCTACATATTATTTTATCATCACATGACAGTTGTGAGTGTGTAAAACACTGGCAGAACTGTCTTTTAGGTGTCTGTTCTTGTCAATTGAACATTTTTTGATCATAGATGCAGCTAATCCTCACCTTTATCCTGCTACAGACCAGGATTGCCCGGCATCATAAGTTACCATGGTTACTAGGCTGGGATTCAGGTTAACCACCTTGATGGAACGGAGGTGTGGCTCAGTTTGATGGAACGGAAACCGGAGTTTAGCTTGATGTATCGGGCTTAGCCAGAACCATGGTTTCCATGGTTACCGATGTGAGGCTAATCTTAGCCACTTTGATGGAACAGAACTCTGGCTCACATTAACCAGACTTGGCCATTTAAGCCTGGATTTGCCTTTAGCCTGCTTGATGGAATACCCCCCTGATGATCCCCTAAAATAAGTGGGGAAAAAAGTGGATATATCGATATTGGTATTGGCCAAATAAGCTGTTTTGTATTGGATATTGGCGAAAAATCCAATATGGTGTATCCCTATTTTTTATTTTATCTACAATAAATTATTCATTTTATCATCATATGGTCTGATGTAATCATTTTTTTGACTTTGCTTCTTTTTATCGTATCCACACATAATCATCTCTTCCACATTATATTTGTTGAAGTTGTCAGATAACCAGATAAAACCTTAACCTCTGTTTCTGTCTGAGCCAACGAGACAAACTTTCATGTGTTTGCTGCCGTGTCAGCCACGGTCCAGAGAGACGACAATGATCTGTCACCCACCCCCAAAAAAGCCTCTCAGAATCTGGAGAGTTCACACAAGTCGCCTAAACTGATGTGACAAAAAACATCTGCTGAAAAAAGCGAGGTGTTTGCACTCCTGAATTCAGCACCAAAAAGTGTCAGTGAAACTGTGGAGCTGATCCTGAGGAGCGTCTGAGCTTTAGTAGTGAGACTGTGACAGGAGCAAAGACCAACACCAGGAACTTTGATCCCACTGCAGAGTCTACAAACTATTTTTATTAAAGGCTGAACTCATCTGATGATATGGACATTACAATCCCCCACACACAAACAAACAGGCTTCAACTCAACTTCTGTCTCTGTACCTCCAACAAGAGTCAAAAAGAAGAAGAGCTCCGCCCTGCTGAACCTCCGTCTTTATACAGGTGGAGCTCAGGGAGAAAAACTCAGCTGTCTTCTACATGTGGACAAACACAGGACACATGCAAGACACTGGATAAGACATCAAATATGTTACACATAATAACATACATCATATTAATCTGCTATTTAAGTTGTTAATGATGCTCAGAGCTCAGAAGACTTTGGTGTCTGTTACAACCTGCAGGTTCTACCCAGGGGACAGGAACACAGGATGATTAGCCCGGGTTCCACCAAGCAGTCCGGTTCAGTTCATTGTTTCTGTTCCCACAGTAAAAGTTGTGGATGGTACCAACAGAAGCGTTCCTTAGCGTCCCCATGTTTGGTCCCCCCTCTGTTGGGGTACCTAGCACACAGATCTGGTACTAAAAGGTGGAGCTAGAAACCCTGCAGTCTGATTGGTCAGTAGAGGACGCTCACTCTGGTTTTATGTAACCTCTGTTCATACATCAGTAGGCCTGTCACGATAACAAATTTTGCTGGGCGATTAATTGCGTCAGAAATTATTGTGATAAGCGATAATATTGTGCTCTTAAGACTGTTTTTAGACCATTCTTTAAACTTATATAATGACAATAAAGGCATATTGATGCAAGTGCATGCTTTAAAAGAGAAATATACATTTATTTATAGGCGCCGTATGTAAGAATGTGGCCAAAACGGTTACTGCACTCAAATTCAAAATACTGCCACGAGTCGTGTCCGCCCCCCCTCCCCTACAGATTCAAGGTTGCTGGACAGCGACACGCTGGAGACTGATTTGTTTGCCCACGGGCGGCTGCCGTGGCAGGGCTGCGTCGCCGCGTCCTTGATCTTCAGTTTTCCAGCGGACCGTTCGAGCAAGTCCGGCTTCTCTGCTGCTAACGCTGCTGCCGGGATACAGCTGAGGAGAAGCCGGCTGCTAATGCTATGTACCAGGACACTGCTAATGCTGCTTGCCGTGCTGCTGTAGCTCAGTCGTAACTGTAACTGCTGCTGAGACTCTACTGACTGCGTGACTGGTAGATGGCGGTGGGTGGCGCAACAGGCCAAAACACAAATTCAAAACATAAACATGATTTGCGGACCGTAATTTTTTTTTTTAAATGCAAATATTCTGACTTTACTATTGTTGTCGGTGAGATCAGTATGTTATATGAACATTATTCCTTAGTCTCTGTGACATATTAGGAGGATTTTACGACTATTTGCTTTAGATTTCTTACATATAGCTCCTTTAACAAGAATATTTAGGAATGCAAAAAAGAAAATTTAAATATCCGAAATAACACGTAAAAATACCTAAATAAATAAATACAAAAAAACAGACAGTCAGTCTCTCACTTTCAGGTGTGCAGTTAAGTTGGTCGTATTCGCTCTTTTTGTTGAGATGGTTTTAGAACACACCCGGCACACCGGCTCGTCCAACTTACTGGGCTCCCCTCTGTCATTTGGTTTATATCCAAAACACTCCCACACAGGGGCCGTGGCATTTGGTTTAGGAACAAGTTCGATGTCTTTCTCTTACACTCAACTGTTTTTTTTTTTCTCCGCCTCATCTCTCCCTCACGAAGGTCGCACTGTGTGTGTGTGTGTGGCCCATAGCCCCGCCTCCCCCATAGAGTCAAAGACACTTGATGACAAGAGCTTTCCCTCCGTTCATTACGCTAATGAACCAACTCACCTGGGTGCCAGACGATGCACGGCAGTGAACGCTCTTGTCGTCCAGTCTCTTTGATGGAGAGAGACGAGGAAAACAAACACGCAGGAATATGGCAATTAATCGCGGCCGGAAAAGTTACCGTCTCCCTTTTAATTTCCCATGCGATTAACTGACTTATCGCATATCGCGACAGGCCTACACATCAGTAAACTAGAACTATAAAATGAAAGAGAAGAAAATAACTTCATTCACTGGGCCGACTGCCGGCAACTTTTAAGGTGGAACGTTAACTTGTAATGTTACTCAATGCATGAGTTGATGACGTGAATCCATCAGCACACCTTAAATTTCACTGTGACAACTTTGACCATCACTTTAGTTTTTATATGACACACACTTTTAGTAATGACTTTAAAAATATAGATTAATTTGGAGCGGATTATGTGAAGGTCATATATTCTAATCCTCACTTCCTGTGGGCTACAGCAACACTAAACCCCTGAGCTTGCCTGAGAAGGACTAAATGCACAAAGCTGCTATTTTTAAATATCCCATGGAAAGAGACTCTCACTTTATAGTGAATATATCACATTGAATTTCGCCAGAATTTTCCTTTAAGAGTCTGAAAGGTTTGTGGTCGAGCCTCACTGTAGGGAGTCCCTCTGGGAAGTCTCTAGTGGTCCAAGATGAGGCAACAGTTAAGAAGACCTGACAAGCTCCAGGGAGAGCCAGTAAATGTAAACTGAGCTGAGATTATTTTATGAAAAGTTTTTGGTCTTCAGTCAGTCAAGGATTTCATTGTCCACTCCTTGTACCCGGACCTGCTCCACCACAGAGAGGACACTTCAGGCTGATGGGTACATGATTACAGTTCTCCAACTTTAGAACAGGACAGACTGTGATAACTCAACAGGAACATCCAGAAACATCCCAGTGGGACTCTCTCACATGGCTGCACTGTCAGAACATTCACACCATTGTATTCACCTTGCAGTGTAGAAGCTCAGATTATTACAACACAGATATCAGAGGTTGAGGAGGCAGGAGGAAACACCGAGGGCTTTGAAGACTGATCAGACGATTCAGAGTGACGGCGTTGGTGTTTTATGAGGTGACTACCATGATAAAAAGTTCTCCCGCATTGGTCACACCAGTACGGCCTCTCTCCATTATGCATGCGTTGATGACTTTTTAAGTTACTTAACTGTGTGAAAGATCTCTCACACAGGTCACACTTGTATGGTTTCTCTCCAGTGTGACAGCGCTGATGGGTTTTTAGATTACATGGAGTGCTGAAAGCTGCCCCACACTGGTCACAGCTGTACGGTTTCTCTCCGGTGTGACTTCGTTGATGGATTTTGAGGTCGCCTGATCTGGTGAAAATTTTCCCACATTGTTTACACCAGTATGGTTTCTCTCCCGTGTGAATGCGCTGGTGGGTTTTTAAGTTGCTCTGTGAGCTGAAAGTTTTCCCGCACAGCTCACACCAGGAAGGTTTGTAACCAGTATGAATGCGGCGATGTATGACTAAGTGACTTTGTGTGATGAAAGCTTTTTCACACTGATCACAACTGTATGGTTTCTCTCCAGTATGAGTCCGCTGGTGGATTTTCAGATGAGTTGATGTACGCAGAACTTTTCCACATTGGTCACAGCTGTAAGGTTTCTCTCCAGAGTGAACACGTTGATGGTTTATGAGGTCCCCAGATCTTGCAAAAGATTTCCCACATTGATCACAGCTGTGTGGTTTCTCTCCTGTGTGACTTCGCTGGTGGATTTTTAGGTCCTTAAGGGTGGTGAAAGCTTTCCCACATTGTTCACAGCTGTTATCTCCTGTGTGAATGCGTTGATGGCCTTTTAAATTACTTAACTTTGAGAATGCTACGCCACATTGGTCACAGCTGTACGGTTTCTCTCCAGAGTGAGTGCGTTGATGGTTTTTCAATCTATCCCGAGTGCTGAAAGCTTTCCCGCATTCATCACAGCTATATGGTTTTTCTCCTGTGTGAATGCGTCGATGGATCTTTAAGTGATTTAACTGTGTGAAAGCTGCCACACACTGGTCACAGCTGTACGGTTTCTCTCCAGTGTGAACACGTCGGTGGTTGTTTAGGGAACCTGATGTAGTGAAAGATTTCTCACAGTGGTCACAGCTGTATGGTTTCTCTCCAGTGTGACCTCTCTGATGAACCTTTAAAGCACCAGGTGATGTGAAGGATTTGTCACAGTGCTGACAGCGGTGACGTTGGAGTCCTCTTTTTCTCTGTTTCTATAGCAACACACAGACAGAGAAAGAGAGAGTTAAGTGAGATGCCATGGTGCCATGTTCGTTCACACAGCTCTTCTTCTATTATTATTAATATTATATCTTACCATTTTGGTGGGCAAGAAGCTGGTTTGTCCTGTGTCAATGTTCTTGTAATGCATTTGTTATTCAACAAGTTTGCAAGACAAATAATTTTATTTATGATCTACTTGAATCAGAAATCATCAGTGCAGTTCTAAGTTTCCATGGTGCAGAGCCAGACCTCCGTTTCACCAAGCCCCGCCTCCCACTTGACAAATAATCTCCATTTAAGATAAAACATACATGAACCATTATCACTGAAGGAGGGAGATGAACAGCTAAACATCTGACACACCAAACACAAGAGAGGAGCTATCATTAACTAGTCGCTAACAGAGCTGAATAGCATTTAAACAAGTGTGGGATTAGCAAGAGAGTCACTAATTGAAGGAGACAGCCGTGAGTGTTTGAAAAGGGAAGGTGTCGGTCCAAATGTAAAGCAGGTAATTAGCCACTATTAGAAGAATCTCACAAAAATATAGCTGCAAGCAGGAACTCTAGAGTTCAAGCCAGCTGTTGGACTGTTGGAAGTTAAAAGCTGTGAAAGATTAAGACTTCTGATGGTTCACAACACCTGCATAAAGATAACTGACACATTTCATCACCATCAGACAGACGCTCATTCATTTATGTCCTAATCTGTTCTGGGCCTCGCTCCTCTTTGGCACCACTCTTCACCTCGACTCATCTATTGCAGGAATATTTTGGGGGACACCTTTCAGTTGTTTGATTTAAAAAATATTCACCAAGTTCCGTGATGTTTGGATAAACTGTCACTGAGTCATTGCCAAATTTTGCACAAGGCCATTGCACTAGTTTAGAACTGGTGACGCCCCTGTGGTGGGGTTTCAAAATAAGTTTACACATGTTCAACATTATTATTTAACATATCCTGTAAGTTTTGTAATGTGTGATGATTAGAAAAAACATTTCTGATTCAAAGTCTACTTCGTGATATGCCGTGCCCCCCTAGTGGTCAAATTAAAAGAAACTTTCAGGGTATGTTTCTGATACCTCTTAAGACATTTCCTGCAAGTTCTGTGATAATTGGACAAAGACCACACAGGTATAACGGTACCACTGTTTGGTCACTATGAAAATTGACCTTAAAGCCTGGTGTACTTCCTGTGGGCCTGGCGGACCCTCTACCTCACTCCCAGATGCTAGGACACTACTTCCCAACAACTGGACAGCAGCTTAATCCCCAGCCCTGGGGTTCACAGCGTGCTCTAATTCTTGTAACAGCAAGAACAGGAAATTTAGCTGATCAGGTGGAGACTTGGCGTGGTCAAGATAGTGGTCCCAAAATCAGACCTCTGGCACTCAGCCTTGATCTGGCTGAATTTGAGTTGCTACAGGGTGCTAAGTGAAGGTCCATCTCCACCGGGCCACTGCTGCCAAATTATGTAATTGAAGCATAGCACGTGCAGACTTTGTTTTGGTTGGTGCTGGTTTGTCATGTTAGCAGACTCCAATTATTAGCTTACAGTAGCTAGTGGTGCACACTGTTAGTGCTCCAGCTGAGCTGAAGAGAGACAAGGCATTTCTTAAAATAAAACTTAATCTACTGACTGTTAGAGGCAACTGTGAAAGCCAACGACAGTCTCAGTTTTTTAAGTTATGTTTCAACCTGTGCACCCACTGACAACAGAGCGCTGCAGGGATGACTTTTTTTTATAGGCCGGTACAGAAGTTAGTGTCAACCTGGTTCCCTCATCAGAAAGCCTGTGATAAGATAATCTTTGTTAGCACCACTAGTAGAACGCTAACGTTAGGCTATAAACAAACTACACCACGGTCACATGACTTAACGTCACCACAATGAAGCTGTAAAGTCGTGTTCGGCATGGTGACGTTCTGTAGTCTCATTTAGCCATTTGTTAGCAACCATCTTTTTAAGATACATAAAAGCTTCTAAATTCACAGTGGAGTATTTGCTGATGTTTTTTTATGTTGAACATGTATGTAGAACAAAACGTTTAAGTCTCTTCAGCTTCTGTTAACCACAGACCTTATTTCACACATCTAAGCAAGACGCCGCAGGAACAGGAAGTGCTATCATGCTAACTCATTTCTGGGACACTCTATAATGTTCAAATGTGTCTGTAAAGGGACGCCATTAGTCAGGAAACGATTGTGAATGGATACTGAGTTTAGGCTCGCTGGAGATGAGTCAGGCCTGCACAGATTCGATCACCGGTGATTGCTGCACAGTGCATGCTGGGTAAATTTGTGTCCGACTTCGTCATGACTTGCTCTGACTTCATACAAAAGTGGACAGTGATAATCTCGCGAGATCGAGGCGGCTACAGTTTTTAGAGCCAGGCGCTGCAGCTGCTCTCCACTGACTGTAAGGCCCAGGGCATGATGGGAAACACCTGGCTCTCACCTGATCTAACAGCTGATAGGTTCAGACGTTGACTCACAAAATGACGTTTAATATAAAGTCTTAATGTTGTTGAATTGGAGAGAGTTTGGGTTTTATTTGTCTGTTGTATGGGCTTATCCTGTGAACACAATACATGTGTGACTGATCAGAGACTGAATACAATCATATCACAGATCATAAACTGTATGTATTCTGATGTAGATCAACAGGGATGTTGCTCGGTACTCGTCCTGCATTCCTGATGCATTCAAATCTGAAAGGACGCAGTAAACTGACTATCGTTGCATCTGGGTGGCGCACTATTATTGTCCTTGATAATGCAACATTATGAACAACAAATCTGTGTTCAGTGGCGTCATGTGACTTTTTGTGATGTCACAGAAACCACTGGGAGCAAAGCTTGTGTTCTGAATGTTATTATCATACTGTTGGTGTTTTTGTTACGGTGCTCTGCACAGGTCTGACACCTGGCTGTCTCCAGCTCACCTTCACCACCAGCTCTCTGAAGCTCTGTGTACCTGGTTTAATCATGGTGGTGTCTGCTGCTTGGCATGTTGGTCTCAGAGGACCGCCGGTAGACAGTAACTGTATATTTTTAGGCAAGATGTAGTGTAGAGGGCGCCATGGTGGTGTGGTGGTTAGCACTCTCGCCTCACAGCAAGAGGGTTGCCGGTTCAATCCCAGGCGTGGGAGCCCTTCTGTGCGGAGTTTGCATGTTCTCCCTGTGTCAGCGTGGGTTCTCTCCGGGCACTCCGGCTTCCTCCCACAGTCCGAAGACATGCAGATTGGGGACTAGGTTAATTGATAACTCTAAATTGTCTGTAGGTGTGAATGTGAGTGTGAATGGTTGTCTGTCTCTATGTGTCAGCCCTGCGATAGTCTGGTGACCTGTCCAGGGTGAACCCTGCCTCTCGCCCGATGTCAGCTGGGATAGGCTCCACCCCCCCGCGACCCTCAGGAGGATGAAGCGGTTAGAAGATGAATGAATGAATGTAGTGTAGAGTACTGTTAGAGACCAAACAAACAAGAAATCCAGTTGTGTTTTAGTGAGTCATTGCTGCGTTTCCAATTTCAGGTGTTTTGTGGCAACCCATCACCGGGTCTTTTCTCTTAACCATAATAACCAAGTGGTTTTTGTGCCTAAACATAAACGTTAGGGTCTGTGTCCACATACTATTTTTTTCTCAGCACCAGCATCTTTTTTTCAATAAAGAGTGGGCGTATGCAGCTGCAGCTGGAGGAAAAGGTGTCGCATCCAGCAGCGTTTTTCAGAGCGCTCCGCCTTTTTGTGCAGCCACTCCGAGCGCTTTGAGTTGAAAGTCACTCAACTCTTCAGAAAGACGCTGGTAACGTCGCTGCTGCTTCTCTAGTGAGGCTGCTGTCTTGCTGTCACAATAAAGACAGTTCACTTTGTAAGCTTGAAGTTAACTGTGTAGTCAATAGGGAATCGGGTATCGGCACCGATGACGTTATTTTTACAAAATCAGAATCGGTAATAAAAGATCGGAGGAATGAAAACAACAAAAATGGCCAGGTTTTTCATCTATGTTGTTCATTGTTGCCTCTGCTTTCCAATGTATTGTAACCAAGCGTCCTGAGTTCGCCTAACTGAGTACAGCTAATGAGCAATAAACGGACAGGAGTCGAGACAACAGGTTCAGCGTCCACTTTTTTCCGAGCAACACAGCCACACCTAACGGCAGAACCTCGCCTACCACAGCCCTACGGTAACTCTGGAGGGACAATTTGTTTACAATTCAGAATTTGTTTACATTTTGTGCTGCTGAACCACGTTTTTTTTCTTTCTTAATACTTTGCAAAGTATCGGATCAGACTCGGTTTCAAAATAAAGGACTCGTATCGGACTCGGTTTCAAAATAAAGGACTCGGTATCGGATCGGATGCAAAAACAATGTGATCAGGACATCCCTAGAAGTCGACCCTCTGTTAATGTATCGTTATGTTAGCTACCTGGCTAATGTTAGTGTCAAGATATTGATGTCACAGAAACCAAACCCACGCACTACACGTCATTAAAAAAAAGCGCCATCAGTGTTTGTTTTTTTTATGAAGCTCTGGGATGAACCCAGTGCCCTGCCAGCTCTTTTCTGCTCAAGAAAAAAATTATGTGGACACACGCCTTTAGAACTGTATAAATATAAACATGCCAATGTAACAGATCTGTGGTTTGCAGACACATTTAATGTGAACAGTTTTTCTGGTGATTATCCGTTGTTGATTATCAGTATCCACTCTTAGAGTGTGCGCACGTCTCAAACATTTATACAGCAGCTTATTTAAATGTTTATGGATCATATTGTATTTTTTATTCAAATTGTCCCCCAAGATGCACCACAGAGCTCCGCAGGAAGTCATTCCAGCCTGTGACCATCAACCTGTCCAACTCCTCCCTCAGAGTATCAGCAGCTCTGAGTCAATGACGGTCACCTGGACTTTATTCACCTCTCTGCATTTATAATTCATAATTATCTGTAATACTGTAATACACTGTGAAATAGCAACGACAGGTACAAGTATGAGCACAATATATATTCTATATATCTGAATGTAACACTAGTTTATACAGTGTTACGTAGCAAAGTGCACATATCTGTATATTTTTACATTCCGTTCATTATTCCTAATTTATTTTAAATTCACAGACTTCCATGTTATACTCTAATTCTTACTTATTTAAACTCTATTCTTTACAACAGAATGACTGGAACAAATCAGTTTCCCCTCAGAGATCAATAAAGTATTTCTGATCTGATGTGAACTATAATGTATAACCATATTTCTGCATAAAAACACCACTCAGAGTCACAAACTAGGTAAACAGGTTCTTTTTAATCTGATAAACTAACCTGGCAATCAACAGGCAACAGTAGGAAACAGTCTGTTAGCGTAGTTAGCAGCCTGTTAGCGTAGCTGGCAGCCCATTAGCATAGTTGGCAGCCTGTTAGCGTAGTTGGCAGCCCATTAGCATAGTTAGCAGCCTGTTAGCGTAGTTGGCAGCCCATTAGCATAGTTAGCAGCCTGTTAGCGTAGTTGGCAGCCCGTCAGAGTAGCTGGCAGCCCGTTAGCGTAGTTGGCAGCCCATTAGCGTAGTTGGCAGCCCATTAGCGTAGTTGGCAGCCCATTAGCGTAGTTAGCAGCCTGTTAGCGTAGTTAGCAGCCTGTTAGCAGCCTGTTAGCGTAGTTAGCAGCCCGTTAGCGTAGTCAGCAGCCTGTTAGCTAAGCTAGCACACTGTCGTACGGTCTCTCTCTTTTTATAATAAACTCGAGGCAAATTCAAACCGAAATATTACAGAGAGAAGGAGTTTCACGTGTACACCAGATATCAGTCACAGAAATTAACTTCCGGTTGACTCGTCTCTGTACACAAACGGAAGTGGAAACGAGTCGTTTTAGTGTGGCTGTGAAGCCGTTTTTATCCATGACGTCATCAACACTCACCTCAACATCGCTGCTATCAGAGGACGAGCCTGCTGCTTGTCTTCTCCGGACCTTGTTGCTCCGGTGCTCCGGGTTCTGCTTGTCCTCCTCCATTCCGCTCCTCTACTGCTCCTCCTGCTCCTCCTGCTCCTGGTCCCTGATGGGGCCCTACACCCTCTACCTACCCACTTCCATTCCGTTTCCAGGTCTACGCAGGGGCTCCACCACATAAAGTGCCGACCCAAGCCACCTAATGAGGAGGTGAAGTGAATTATTAAGCCCTCCGACAACGAGCCTGCATTGATGCAGACTTCCTGATCATGTGCAACACAGAACTGTGTTCGTCACGGAAGAAGCTCCGCACAATTAAAGTTCCGCGCGACCAACCTGCGGAATAAACTGTTCAAACTGAGACAGACATTAATAATAATAATAATACGTCTCTATATAACAGGATACACATGTTCACAAACAGACGTGTGTGTGTGTAAGGACTGTAACTCACTAAATTGTGTATTACTGACATACATTACAATCATTAAAATATTATCAGACTCATATATCAGTTTGTTCTCAGACTGCAGTTGTTTTAATTATGATAGATTTGTTTATTAAACAGTGTCTGACTATAAGGTTCATATTTTATACAAGATCTATACGGGATCTTTTTCTGGTACAAGCAAAGGTTTTTATGGTTTTAAGAAATCACAATTATTTGATTAAGTGATTGTCATTGTTACCAATAATCGATTATGCAAAGTGTTTACAGTTTGCAGCCTTAAGTCCAACCAGAATTTAACGTCTGTCCGATGTAAGGGTCGGACGCCTTCCTGACAGCTGGGATGTTCTCCTTCATAAGTGTTTTTATTATAACCTCAGCAGGACAATGACACAGCACAGCTCTGCTGGTGTGTTATCAGGGTTTATGATGCTTTAGCCTTGGATGATGGTTGATGGTGTTTGTGGAAAATAGATTTTGGGTAAGTTTTCAGGATGAAAGACCTTTTGTTCATTAGGGCGGATAAAGTCCACTGATGATCACTGATCAAAGTTTGCCTCTGCTTGTGCGATGTGGTGAACTGGACGCCAGCCATACTGGTCTGATTTTGGCGTTGGCCTGCAAAGGCTCAGCATCTTATTGGCTTCAGCAGCTTTTGAGCAGGTCACCTGGGTCTCTATCATGAACTCTAAAACTAAGAAAAATCATTGTTTTTTTTTTTGCTGGCCAAATCACATTTTTGCTTTGACCCCATGACAGTATTTGATTAATTAGCCTCTGTGTTTGTAGATATCTTACAAGCCTGAGCCCCAAGAATGACGTCACATGCTGAATGAACAGTTGTATAATTAATGTAAAGTTACAGAGATTAGGTTTAGGCAATAAAGTTCCTATGGTTAGGCTTAGGCAAAGAAATATGAAGATATGAACATGTGACTCCAGGGGAATAGCCTGGGCGAAAGTCGTTTTTTTTTTTGGGACCCTTCCACCACCCAAACCTGCCTCCTTACAAGCAGAGGTGGGTAGTAACTAGTTACATTTACTTGAGTAACTTTTTGGATAAATTGTACTTTTCAGAGTAGTTTTAATGCAAAATACTTTTTATTTTTACTTGAGTTTTATTGTTTTAAAGCAACAATACTCTTACAATACAATATTTGGCTACTCTACCCACCTCTGAGTACTTAATTACATATAAATATATATGTACAGTATATATAAGAATATATTTGTGTTTCTTGTGCCTTGATTTATGTTATGTTTGTAAAGATTTAATTTATTTTTGTTTTAGTTAAAGGGGTATATAAATCAGACGTTATCAGACGTTACTCAACAGTTACTCAGTACTTGAGTAGTTTTTTCACCAAATACTCTTTTACTCTTACTCAAGTAATTATTTGGATGACTACTTTTTACTTTTACTTGAGTAATATTGTTCTAAAGTATCAGTACTCTTACTTGAGTACAATATTTGGCTACTCTACCCACCTCTGCTTACAAGCACTCGGGACTGCTTCATCGTCAGAGGTGGGTAGAGTAGCCAAATATTGTACTCAAGTAAGAGTATTGTTGCTTTAAAACAATATAAATCAAGTAAAAGTAAAAAGTATTTTGCATTAAAACTACTCTGAAAAGTACAATTTATCCAAAAAGTTACTCAAGTAAATGTAACTGAGTAAATGTAACTAGTTACTACCCACCTCTGTTCATTGTTTACTGCTGTCAGCGCATTGCTCACATGATCGCAGCCTTTCAGGATACATGAATTCGGGTACATTGCTTTTCATAGGAAAACATATGTCTGCAAAAACACAATGATTCTTATTTTCAGCTGATTATACACTAAAGAAAACAGCCTTTTTTTATCATATCCAGTTTCTCACAACATATCCCCCTAAATCCTACACACTGGACACCTTAAAGTAAAGGATCGGAGAGAGCTGCAACCTTCTCAACTAACTTTCCGAAAGAAAGCGAAACAAAAAATTACATTTCTCAAAATGATGAAGCTTTGCTTTAATAGAAGAAACATGATCAGACATCACAAATACAATTAAAGAGACATTGTACAGAGAAATAAAAAAGCTGATCAATATGTTAACAAGTTTAATTGTAAAAGGAAATCAATAAAAAAGGTGACACAGAGCAGCACTGATTCAAAATTCATCAGTCTGCTGAGGCAAACGAAGGTGACGTTCAATTATGTGTGGTGTGTGTGTGACTGTACAGAAGTGTGTGAGGGCTCTGACGTGCTGACAAAATATTTCCCATCTTATTGTTTGGCATCTTTAACTGATAAAGATTGATCGGCCTCCGTTCCTCGTCTGTGTGCAAAGGAAGTTCAGGATTTTCCAGCCCAAAGACCAGACTCCGGCTGGACCCAGTCTTCTCCCATGATGCTTTGCAGGCTGAAATCTTTGAAATACTCCAGGCGGTGGCTACGAGACAGAGAATTTAATATAAAGTGATCAAAACTCTCACAGAAACGCTAAAACATTCATACACACATTTACGCTGCACACGTCATTTTGGGTGTAATTACAGCGCAATGTGTTGGACTGATGTAAAAAGATTAAGTTGTCAATACTTTGTCATCAAAACCTTGTCAACTTTTTAAAAAAAAATGCTTAAAAAAGTCTGTCAGCAAAATATGAAACTAATTAAAGAGGCAACATGAAGATCAGTTTCTGTGAAAGAGTTGTAAAATGTCCTCTGTGGCTGCGAGGGACGTTTTCTGAAGTCCTCATGATGTCATCAGGGTTGTCTTGGCTGTGGATTGATCGTTAAATGTTCTGTATGTAACTTTCTACCTGTTTAATAATAATCATAGGAATCAAACTCACAAGTTGGGTTGTTGGCCCTCCACGAGGTCCTCCTTGGGGACGGGGTAGAGCGCCTCATATGTGCGCTTCTCTCCTGAGCCGTGGATGGCGTAGGAGTTCATCTTGTTGATGTTGGGAGGGAAGTACCCCCAGGGGACGAGAGCCTCACCCATCCATACGTCCCCTTTGATCGTGGCATTAAACACCATGGGCAGTTGTTGCTGGAGAAACAAAAATAAGAAATACTTTAACACATGACTCAAAGTGCTGCTGCTGACATCAATAAGTGCCTCGACGTCTACCTACCACGAACGCTTGGCCGACTCCTGACAGCAGTAATATCAGGTGCTGTCCATGTCTGAAATAAAAACACAGTTTCAAACTTTTGGTCACATGGATGTTTCAACCAATCAGAACTAACTCGCAACTCGTCACATACCAACACCTGATCAGAGGCCCTCTGCGTCAGATACCAATGCACCCTTTAGCAGCAGTATAAGATGCACTGGGCAACCATAGTATAAAGAGCAGGAAAGTCCACATAGAGTGGGCGGTAGGGGAATGGGTCAAACTTTTACCCAGGACCCAGCTGTTCATCTCCCGTGTAAAACGAAAAGTCAGTGGAATCATTTCAATGACAACGTAGTGTGCTACTATGTGTAGCATGCTACGCTAGTGACGCTAGTTATTTTGTTTATAATCAAACTTACTTACTTTAAGCCAAACCATTTTTTTTAAACCTAACCACGTGCTTTTGTTGCCTAAACTTCAGGAAGTACACCTAAAAAAACAAAGGTTTTGTTTACGTACGTTATAAACGTGTGGATCACCTAATATGATATTATCACGATACATAAGTCATGATACAATATCATTGTGCTTTTAAACATGTTTTGATATGCTGAGTGTTGCAATAACATATATTGTGATTTATTACCTTTTTTTATTCAGGAAAACCCTTGTCAACATTTGTTTAATCTGATGAGATAAAAGTTTTCATCTGGTCATCTAAATTCAGTCATTTGAACTGCGGCTAAATGTAATTTAAGGAATTATTTAAATAATACAAAAATCGATACTTGGCATCATATTGCCACACAAAAATATGATACTATGCTGTATTGATTTTTTTCACCCACCCCTACTACATTCTAGGTTTATTTCAGTGTTCCTTATAAAAAGGTATAATCACAAAGTTGGGGGACAGAGTTGTCTCGCATCTGAGCGGAGCGGAGGTATTAACAGTGCTGAATAGACCTCTGTGTGAAAGGGACAGCCGGCAGGACAGAACCATGGATGGGATGGGTGTGACCATGGGCGTAAATATAGACAGTGCAGGCAGTGCAGTTGCACAGGGTCCACCACAAATAAACTATAAAAATATTTAACTGAATGAATATCTCCTTATTTTGTCGTGTCGTTTATGTGTCTAGAATGCTTTGCAGCAGCTCTGTACTTACGGACAAAACTCCACTTCCAGGTAATTTTCTTTTGTGCTGTCGAGGAAGAAGCACTCCACAACTGAGGAGATGAAGAACAA
Organism: Epinephelus lanceolatus; assembly: GCF_041903045.1. NCBI lineage: Eukaryota > Metazoa > Chordata > Actinopteri > Perciformes > Serranidae > Epinephelus > Epinephelus lanceolatus. The sequence continues at coordinate 3,020,180 of NC_135755.1, read as the reverse complement.
ATAATAAGAGTAACATTAACAATGACATCATTGATTTTAAGCTACAGTTTAACATCAAGTAAAAATAACAAATAACTTTTGTATATGATATGATATCTTCAGCTCCAATGACATGCGGGGTGCCACAGGGATCTATTCTTGGTCCTGTTTTATATTCACTTTATCTGTTCCCATTAGGACGCATTATCAGCCATTTAAGTGGAGTATCCTCCCACTGTTAGCCAATGTCACCCAGATCTTCCCGTCCTTTAAGCCAGATAACGTTAACTGTCTGAGCACTTCACCACTTTTAAGAAATGGATGACTTGTGATTTTCTGCAGGTATACTCAGACAGAAGTAATAATCTTTGGCCCTGATCAACCGGCAAATAAATTACAACCCTTTATTGGTCCTCGGGCGACTAATATAAAATCTACAGCGAAAAATTTAGCCATCACTTTGGATTCTCTATTGAACTTTGAACCACGTCAATAATCTCATTAAATCCTGCTACTTCCTACGTCCTTTCAGCTGTGTCTTTTTATGACCTAGAAAGGCTTACTCATGCTTTTGCATTCTTGCACCTCGACTGCTATAATACACTGTTTACATTCCTCAGTAAATCTTCAGTTGCTCGGCTTCAACCAGTGCAGAGTGCTGCACCTTGAATTTTAACTGGGGCAAATCGTAGGTCACATATCACCACGATCATCACCTCCCTCCACTGGTTGCCAGTTAACCTCAGAAATTAGAGCCTCGATCCTACCCTCACTAGTCGCCCCTAGATTGAGGTTGGTAACTAAAGGTGGCCGGGCGTTTGCCATTGAGGCCCCGAGGCTCTCGAACTGGTGATTGGGCTTGCTAGCACATTACCCGTTTTTAAATTGTAACTTAAGACATATTCTTATAGAAAGGTTTCCCTTTAAATGCCTGGTTTGTAACTTTTGTGTTTTTTAACCATTGTAATCTTATTGTTGTTTTATTTTCACACACTTTGTGGAGCACTTTGTAGCCTTGTTTAGATAAGTGCTATACAAATAAAGTTATCATTCATAGTTGTTGTTATTACATATGTGAAACTCCAAAGTCCAGACCTGATACAACAACTTAATAAGTGACATTAATGAGGTCAAACATGGGGCTAACTAACCAGACATCACACTTACTGAAGTTCAGTCAGATAAGATTATTACTCAACATTACAGGGTTTTTGTTGCTGTGTCACCAACATACAATGATGCCGTAAATATTATGGCCTAATAAACACAACCAACCTCAATGGACTGTATTCACAATTTTATCTGGGCTTTCACAGTGGCATAAAATTGCATAACAAAGACTCCATAAAGTTAGATCACGACAACAATAACAACGTTATGATAAGAACATAAAAGCACACCTGTATAATAAAATGCAATCTGTTCCGACAGGTCATAAATGTTTATAATGTTCAGTTTGGAGTCTGGAAAAATTACACACTGTTTAGTTCTTTATAATCGGTCAAAGGAAAAGTTTGACGTATCGGAAATATGCTCACTCACTGTCTTATCGAGAATTACAGTCAGATGAGAAGCTTGGTATCTCTTTTAATATCTGTCCATTGAACAAGGATGGTTAGCTTAGCTTAGCATTATGACTGGTGACAGGGGAAACCACAACGTACTTCAGTTTTTATTAAGCAAACATTAGTGTACATTAGTGAGATACTGAGGTTGGTGGATTTTTTAAAAGTGAATTTAAGCGATCCATCTTTGGGCTGATGCATTCATAAAACGAGTTATATTGTTGTATTGTCTGTTCAACTGTGCCTCTTGGGGGGAAGCATCATTTGAGTTAATGATAGGAAATCTGCACAGCCGGAGAGAATCATAAATGCTTGTCTGGAATCAGTTTTTGTCTTTTATGAAAAGACTAACATTTTATAGGAGCCAGACACTGCACTGAAATGAACTACAATTGTAACCTCCAGATGGAGGGGGTGGGCTTTTGTTTCTTTTGCTTTGGCTTCATCATGTGGACCTTTTGTTTGTTTGTTAGTTTGTTTGTCTACAGGCTTGATGTGTAGAATATGTCACCTGATGATATAAGGATTAGTGCTGATGGACTTTGGAATCATTAATGTTACTCTGCAAAGATGTGTTTTTGTTTTGTCTGCGCTGTTTGTGTTTATGTATTTGTTTTTTTGTGTTGATGTTCTTAAAATATGAAAAACCTCAATTTAAAAAAATGGGAATGTTGGTAGGCTGTTGGCAGCTGTAGAGGAAGGATTCAAAACTTTTTTTTCTTCAGTAAAATTTTTGATATCCCACAGCAAAAGTTAAAGTCAAAATTCTGCAGTCGGGAGAAATTTTATCAGCATAATATATTTCAATTTACTTTAACATTGTTCAAAGTGGGGCTTTTAATTCTTGTAAAATGCCTGACAGTTTGGTAAATTAATAATGCAACATATTTTTATTGTTATATATGTTGAATAATAATCTAAATCCGCAGCATAACCAGTAACATTAATCTGTCGGCTAAATGTAGTGAAGTGTTTGTCTTTACATTAAAAAGACATTTCCACCTTAAGTTTGTGCATCAATCATCTCCAGACTGCAGGAAACAAAGTGTGTGACGCCCTGTAGCTCTCTCTACAGATGGATCTGCACGTCTACCAAACATACAGCCTCGCCTGAGCCCCCACCTTCATAGTCCCAGAGTCCAGGGAAGGGCTGACTGGGCGGCCCTGCAGGAGCTGCTGGGTCATTGAAGAAGGGACCAAACATCTCGATCTTCAGCCCTCCTTGTCCCGGAGAGAAGTTGATCCTGATGGGGTCATGAGTCACAGGGTCGCTGTCCCAGGTGTGCCAGATCAAAAACTCCATTTTCTTAAAAGGGCTGAAGGAAAAGACTTCAGTGAGAATCTGCTGTGTGACAAAGTGACGCTGTGCAACAACACATTACAAACTTACGAAGATTCACAGCAAAGCAGGATGTAGATGAGCGTCAGACATTGCAGTCCACGAGCGACCCCCATGACGCCAAAGACTCACTGGTTCCAAGAGACTGAACTGTGCTGCAGCTGGGCTCCTCAGGTCTGAATCTACGCCCTGCTCGCCTCTTTAAGCAGTTTGTCATCAAAGCAGGTTACCGACGAACGCGGCTCTGTTACTCAATCATTTATCAAGACAGTAAAACTGACTGCCTGGAAAACTTGGAACTATCAGAGTGAACACACTTGGTGTCAAGGTTTTAGATTAGACCTGATTTCAGCCCTGGACACCTGAACCATTGTTTTCCGACAGAAAAAGAACGTCAGCTTTGGTTAACTTTGCTTCCAATAGGTCTAAACGGTTCATTTTTAAGAAAAAACACAACAACATTAACACAAAAGGCCATTCCTTTTACTCTGGCGCTCCATTCACTCAGTGAGTTCTGTCGCTACATTTCAAAGCTCTGTCCTTTTAGAGGTGGAGACATTTAACGTTTTATGATGTAAATGTTTTGCCTTTTATTTGAGTTTTTCTTGGCTTTGCTGACAGACAGATGCATAGTCGCATTAACATGTAGAAACACAGTGCCCACTGCCCACCCTCCGATTCCTTGGCTGCTCTGCAGTGTGCACCACCTTGGACTGGTGGCTGCAATCCTTAGGTAGCTAGCGCGCTGCTCACTTGGCCATTACACCTGGTAAACACCATTTTGGGGGCAGAGCATGTTGCTGCAGAAACACGTACGGAACAATGGATAGAATGGATAATCCAGGGGCATGAAACCCCCCAAAGAAAAATACTCAAGTCACTGACTCCAAATCCATGGGGTGTGTGACACTGGAGGAAAGCCAACAGACCTCGCTGACATCCTGCCCTCCCTCTGGTTCTTCTAGTGGAGGAGCAGAACACAACCTGGGTCAGTGGGGTTTGATGGAGGCTGCTTGGGGGCTTTTTCCCCCAAGAGTTTCATGTCCCGTCCTCTGGACAGGCAGACCTGTCCCTCTGGACCATGCCTTCTGACGTTAACCCTCAACAAAGTACCAACAGACGGAAATGTTTTTAATCAACATTTCAAAGTGGAAATCAATGACTTTTCAGCTGGCTAGTGTGTGTTGTGGAAATTTTCTGCTGGTGAATAATGAAATAGAGACTTCTGCCGGCCGACAAGGTTTTTATTTTCTTTGCAAAGAAAAGGTCAATCAACACATGAGTGGTCAGAATGAAGAAAGACCCCGAGCATTTCAAAGCCTAAAGTGTTTCACACCCTTTCGTCTGCTGCAGGTATTGGCACCGACCCCCTAGGGTGTGTTTCACACCTGGCGTATGCTGCAGGGTTTTGTATCCATGTTGAAAACACAAAGAAATTGAAATTACAATTACATGTGCTAGCTATGCTAACTAGCATAACACTGGCAGCCAGAAACAAACATCTATGACCTATTGTCTGTTTTTTAATCTATACAAAGATCATGTTTTCTTGTAAATCAAAGACTGTTGTTATTTTTACAATAATAATCTTAAAAACTATATTTGGCAATCTGTGTCTGTTCAGCATAAAACTGTGGCTCTGCAGGTCGATGCTCCTCAAATGCATGAAAAAAATGCTTGCTGTGCCTTTTTATTGTTGCCAGGCAACACCATCACCTCCTTACCCTAACTTTTATCCTGCAGTAATCAGTGTGTAGCTGCTGCCATGTTGAGGCAGAGGGTACTGTCTGTAGCTCTGGTGAGGGATAAACAGATCTGTGTGGGTACATGAGACCCTAAAAAACAGGCTGGATCATGGGGAGTACCACCAGTTGGTCCAGGAGCCAAAACAGAGTGAAAAAAGTTTCATTCTATTCGTGTTTGGGGCCTTAATTTTAATGATAGTAGTGGCAACATATTCTGTTTCTACTCAATGTTAATCACTAACAACTATGAATATATTTAATGTCACAATTAATTATTATCATCTGTGAAAAACAACAACAGTTTAAAGGGTAAATAAGATGCCAGGGTGCATTAAAAGCATCAAATTGAGCTTGTTTAAGAAACAAGGTCCCCAGAACACGAGCAGCAGGCTCGTCCTCTGATTGCACCAATGTTCCGGTCAGGCTCCTTTACGAGGAGCTGCGGAAATTGACGAGAGTAGCCGAAGAATAAACCGGACGTCGAACAACTCGGAAAGGCGGAAGTAGCACTAGCATTAGCTTTGTGCAGCTGCTGAAGTTTACCAATAGAAATATAAAGCCCCTTGTGACTGTTTGTCTGCGCTCCTGTTGTCATTTATTAACGGAAACATGTCGCGACAACGAGATGAAATAAATACACGAAATCATAAAGTGACTTTGGTTCGATACAAAAAGTTCTCATAGAGAATTATCACAAAACTAAAACTGAATTCCGCTTCTGCCGTTATTAAAGCTGTAAGCGGTTAAACTTACAGATAATCAGCTTTAACATTCAATGAAGTGTGAACGAGCGTTTATATTCTATTTATGTTGGAAGCTTTTATGCTCTGTTAGTTGTTAGCTCCTCTGTTAGCTCCTCTGTTAGCATTTACAATAATGTACAAGCATACAGGTGACTGAGGTTAGCATACCTTATTAGCCGAGTTAACTCAAGAACAGAAACTTCCAAACTTTAAGAGTCGGACATTTTCATGCAGCTCAAACTTCCTCCTCTGAGTCTTCTTCTTCTGGCGTTTAATGGCGGTCAGCAAACAGCTGTTAGGTGCATCACCGCCACCCTCTGATGTGGAGTGTACATCCTTGTGCCTACATTTATTCTGCTTGTCCAGCTGGTCTTCTCCAAAAATGCAAATATTGTCATGTTTTCCTCATACCTGAGTTCCAGTTTGATGTGCTCCTTTTTTCTGTCAATAACTAATAATCAATAACACTCTCGAGTGTTCCCTGCATGTGACACTGTTCACACACACACACACACACACACACACACACACCAGTCCGTTTCATATTTACCAGTTAACTTAAGTGTAGGCCTATCTCACATAATGTTAAGCAGCGTGTTGCCATGACAACAGCATCAACACTCCTCTTGTGGTAATGAACACCGTCACACTGGAGTTTATGTTGTTGTTACTAAAAACCAAATCTGAAGCAGTACCCGGCCCTAGCAACAGTAACCATGGGGGCGGGGCTTAGTGACGCATCAGACGGTGCGAGATCCCGGAGGCTCTTTTAGTCTTGTCCAACTGCAGAGTCCACGAGAGAGGAGGAGCAGGAGGAGCAGGAGGAGCGGAATGGAGGAGGACAAGCAGAACCCGGAGCACCGGAGCAACAAGGTCCGGAGAAGACAAGCAGCAGGCTCGTCCTCTGATAGCAGCGATGTTGAGGTGAGTGTTGATGACGTCATGGATAAAAAGGGCTTGACAGCAGCCTTTAGGATTTCTCTTTATTGGTCTGGATTTCCCGCGCGCGCGAAAGAATTGAAGACTGATGATGTCTAAAAGGTTTTTTGCACGTGTGTATGTGTTACACAGTCAGTTAATGTAACCAGTGTGTGAAGCTTGGTCAGTGATTTTCACAGGAGGAAGTGAAATTCTTGATGTTGTTACAATGGTTGCCAACACAATTTTGTTGTTAAAGCCGTCATATAAATTTTTTTTTGTCAACTGATTTGCTAGATGCATCCTAACAGATTTTTGGGGCGCCTGCTGGAGATGGATAGAGCCTCATACCTTACATACAAATACCACACAGAGGGACAATGGTGGTATAGTGGGGGTCCTCCCACAGAAAATTTAGATGTGACTTCCTGCATTGTGGTGGGTTTAGGGGCAGCATTGTGGAGATGGGCAATACCTACATTCATTCAAAGCCACCCTGACTCGCAGGACCTTCACAAGTGAACCTGCATTCAGCTCAGAGTGACTGAACTAGTTAAAAGCAGAAACTAGGACTTGCCTATGTGGCATATAGCCTATTACTTTATAGACACAAGACCCACTTTGGATTTAAAGCTAAATTCATGGTGGAAATGGTTGAATATATTTTGATTAAGATCGAACTAAAATATTATTTTGGGAATAATAATATGTTTTGTGTATTATTGTCATCTAAAGAGCATTTCATGATGTATATCTAGACTATGCAAGTCTAAGAGTGCCTGGACCTAGGCCATTTCATTTTTGGCATTTACAAAGCTCTCCAAATGCCTTTTGACATAGCTGTGGAAATTAATGCAAAGTCACTTTTATGCTAGAGCTGCACGATTTGATAAAAATGTGCAGTTGCAATTTGAGCAGACTATATCGCGAGTTGCGATTGCAATTACAATATAATAAAAAAAAAGGTGTCATTAGTCTTCTTGCTTGACTCCTACATTATATTTGGCACAGTCAAACACGCTGCTCACACAGCAGCGCAGCACGGCGCTGTACACACAGTGAAGCGAGCCTGTCTTGTGTTCAGACGTTGTCACGTAAATGACAAATTCCAGCGCTATAGCACAACACAACTTAATTTTTCTTTTGTATAGTTTGTTATGGAGTCCGTGATTTCCCGTGACACTTACAGATGTTTGCGTAACTGTGCTTGGATGTTGTTTTATGAGGCTCTGGTGTCTTTCAGTTGTCTCTTTGTCTTTAACGTTACACGGCTCGGCTTTCTCTCACATGGACTCTTCCTACTTTTCTCTGTGCTGTCTCAAGTGTTGATATAGATCGGTCATGTTGCTGCGGGACGTGGCGACTTAAACTTTTAAACTTTTACACAGCACGTCTTTCTGTTCAACGTCGCCGTACCTGAATCCAAAGTATCGCCATGTCATAGATGTTATGTTTTTTTCACCGCTAACTCAGCCTGTTCTTGGTCAAGCTCATGCTCTTCTTCAGCGTCTGTGTTGGTCACTGCTGCACGCCAGCTGGTCACCTGACCATACGTTGAGGTTTGTTTGGTTTTTGTTATTGTCTGTTTATAGATTTCGTAATTTAACTTATGTATATAATGTAATTCACTCTTGTTTGAATAAAAAGTGAATTGAATCATTAGTTTGACATGTATCATTTTTCATGATTATACAGTATAATTCATTTTAAAAGCAGATGGATTTCACTATACTAACCTGGGAAGAGATGACGGCTTTACTCCACTATAAGGAAATGGCTCCGAGACGATGTGTAGCCTACCCTGAACATAATTACTGATTATTAAAATAGACATGATAAAATAATCACAGCTTCCCAGAGACTGTGATGGGTGGCAGTCCAATAGAAAATTGAACAGAATAGTAGTTGCGTGTTAGTGTTGTTCAGATGTAAAATCAGCTGTAGTTTGTGTGTGGTGGTGAGCAAGGCACCGTTCATGAACTGCTGAAGATTACACTGGACATTTTGAGATGTAATTATGATTCAACTGTGCATTGGTTAAAGCAATGAGACGCATTGAACATCTGTATTACACATTTTGATCACCTGCCGCTCATTAAGTTCGCTATGCCATGGCCACCCCACACTAGCTCTACAGCCCACCTTGGCCACCCCAGTAAAAATGTTCTGGACACGCCACTGACTGTGAAACCATTAATGGGTCCTTCAGGCACATTTCCAGATGAAATGTAATGATCTGAGGTCCCAGTACAGGGTTTTGTGACCAAAGAGATGCTGGGACTCATTCTGCTGCGTGGATTACTTGACAAAACCATTTTAGTTAGTCTTGTGGGTCGCCAACAATCACAAACTGTGGTTGGGTCAAAATAAATCCATAATTAGCTTGATATGAAACATATTGATCTGTACACTGTGGCCTCTGCCTCTCAGTTTGTCTGCTGACCCACAGCACACCCCTGCAAGAAACCACTGTAGCTTCTAACTAAATCTGTCTGGTTTGGAATTTAGTTTCTCTCCCGTGTCCTGTTTTTACTTTATATATCTGCTCTATTTTACTGTCTCATCTTCACTTTCAACTGAGTTGTGTGAAGTTACTGTTGATGAGGGGCTTTTATGTTATGATAAAATACAATCACAGTTGTACAGAGGCCAGTGCTAGCCCAGGCCCATCTGTGGACACGGCCCTGCAGTTGGTTATCTCTAACATTGTGGGTTATTTTCCACAGACATGCTCTGAATTTAATGTATGGTTTTAGATGGCTCGCTCCACCCTGACACATCACTAACACTCCCCCTCTGTCTGTTGCTATAGAACCAGGGAGGAAGAGGCAGAAGCAAGCATCACCGCTGTCAGCGCTGTGACAAATCCTTCTCATCATCTGGAAAGTTAAAGGTTCATAAAAGAATTCACACTGGAGAGAAACCATACAGCTGTGATCAGTGTGGGAAAACTTTCACTCGGTCATATCAACTAAGAGTCCACCGACGTGTTCACACCAGAGAGAAACCATACAGCTGTGACCAGTGTGGTAAAGCATTCGCTACATCAAGTCAGCTTCAATGTCATCATCATACTCACGCTGAAGAGAAACCATACAGCTGTGACCAATGTTGGGCAGCTTTTAAACGAGCAGATGTTCTGAAATGCCACCAGCGCATTCACACGGGAGAGAAACCATACAGCTGTGACCAGTGTGGTAAAGCATTCGCTACATCAAGTCAGCTTCAATGTCATCATTGTACTCACATTGAAGAGAAACCGTACAGCTGTGACCAATGTGGGGTAGCTTTTAAACGAGCAGATGTTCTGAAATGCCACTAGCGCATTCACACGGGAGAGAAACCATACAGCTGTGATCTATGTGGAAAATCTTTTACAATTCAAAGACAACTAGAAAATCATCAACATATTCACACTGGAGAGAAACCGTACAGTTGTGACCAGTGTGGTAAAGCATTCGGTACATCAGGTCTGCTTCAATGCCATCGTCGTACTCACAATGAAGAGAAACCATACAGCTGTGACCAATGTGAGAAATCCTTTAGAATTCGAAGCCACCTAGAAAATCATCAACTTATTCACACTGGAGAGAAACTGTACAGTTGTGGCGACTGTGGGAAAGCTTTCTTCACCCATGGTAATGTTATTAGGCATCAAGTTGTTGACACCAAAGTGAAATCATACTGGTGTGACAAATGTGGGAAAACCTTTGCTTCCTCAGGTTACCTTAAAGTTCATTACCGCATACACACTGGAGAGAAACCTTACAGCTGTGAACAATGTGGGAAATTGTTTTCTTGTGGTAATTCCTTAAGAGCTCACCAACAATGTCACACTGCGTCGCCCTGAACGGCCATCAGAGCCAAGCTGGCTGTATCCTCTAATGTCCTCACCATACTCTGATAGATGTGTTGTTATATTCTGAGTTTTCACATTAAGGATGACCAATGCTAACACTGTTCTGTAAAGCAGGTATGTTATTATTAGCATCATCAGGAACAACTTGTTGATACCAGATTGATATGATGTATCTGGTCACGTGTTTGATATTTGAAGTAGATGTGTTGAAGTCTGTGTTAATTGGATGAAAATGTTTATTAGTTTCAGTCATATTTTAGTCATTTTAATCCTTCATAGTCAACGAAAATTCAAAACTATCTAGTCAAACTTTAGCCATTTTGTTTTCTATATGTTTTTTATCTATATGTTTTTTTGAAAATCTTTTCCTTCCTGAGCTCCACCTGTATAAAGACGGAGGCTCAGCAGGGCCGAGCTCTTCTTCTTTTTGACTCTCGTTGGAGGTTCAGAGACGCACGTTTAGTTGATAGAGCTTTATTAGAAGACTGTTTCCTGTTTTGTTTTGTTTTTGCGTAGAGGATTTTAATGTCCATATCATTTGTTTAGATCAAATAAAAAATAGTTTGTAGGCTCTGCAGTGGGATCAAAGTTCCTGGTGTTGGTCTTTTCTCTGAAAGCCTCCTGTGACAGCTTCACTACTACGTTGAATTGAATTTGAGTTGTTATTAAAGTGATGATCAAATGATGATGTAGACATCCTAGTTTTATTGGCCATCTTTCTAACCGTGAACGACTTCTTTATGCACTCTGGGGGGAAATTTATGGTCATCATAGAAGCCGGCATTGTTGCAGATCACTTCTTTTTTTTCTTTCTTTCAAAATCTTGTATTTGTCCACTGTAGATCAGAGCTTTGCTTACAGGTCGCTGGGCTTCAGTGTGCTCGCTCTGTTCTTACCTCCTTTTCAAGAAGAAAGTCGAGCACGCTTTTCAACTAGTTATCCAGAAATCCAACTGTATCGCTCGACCTCCCCTGGTTCATTAGCCTGGCTTCAACATTAGCTTGGTGCTGCATTAGCTGCTTCATTAGCGTTGATGTTGCTTGAAGCACGGTCAGGGATGGGCAGTATTTCTATTACATGTATTTAATATATGTATTTGAGTATTTTGAAATTTGTATTTGATAAGGCCGATAAAAAGCAAATGTAATTTGTAACTAAATACTTTTGAGTGGAGTAATTTTGTATTTAAAATACTCAAAATACTTTCTTCATGAATCAAAAAACAAAAATAATAACAGTTCTTGTTTGACGTCTGAAAGTTGTACTCTGTTAACTCTTCTGAACTCCTGAAGTTAATTTACAACAAATAAATGAATGAGCTGTTTATTTTCTTGTCTGGGCATTTTAACACGGCCCACCTCTTATGGGATTATTTAAAGAAAAACAGTTTCCTAGTGCCATCACGCTGACACAAAGCAAAATGAACACCTTATACAAATAATAAACAGATGAATGTTCAGCATAAAGAGTGTGGGAGGACAAACAGGAGAGAGCAAGAGTGAGAAGGGAAGACTGAGAATTTTTTGCAGGTTAGCTTCAGGGCCGTCCTCGTCATGTAGGGTCTGTTGAACTGCTTCGGCTGTCTTGCTTCTCTTCTGGAATGTTCTGTTATTTTACAAAACTGTCGGGCTGCCGTCCCCTCAGTGGCAAAACTGGAAATCTAATTTCATGTTTAACTGTGTATGTATAATACTGAGGTCACAGGACATCAGTCAGCCGTCTCCGGGTCAAACATCTGTCTTCAGCGGACACTGGCAGGCTTTGAGTTCAAATTCAGCTTCATCACTGAAGGATAAACAGAGAGATGATAAAAGCAGGAGCTCATCCAGGTGATTTAATTCATTCATTTCCTCTCTGGAGCTCCAGCCATCAGACCTCTCCTGCTCCCCTTCTCTCTTCACTCCTCTGCCTCCCTGCTGATGCTTCTGGAGGTGAACATCAGTCTTTGGTTCGAAGGTAACACCTGTTTACATCCTGTTCTGTATTGTTGACACAAAGATGCACTGACATTTGAAACTGTTTCCATCAGTCAGTATTAGCTGAGCTGTTGTAGTCAGCCTCCTCAGCATTAACACTGTTTCATGACTCATTGGACTCGTTATCCTTCATGATGTGACAGCAGTGAGACAATAAATGAGCTCATTGGTTAAAGCCCACACAGCAGCCGTGATTGACATTGTCAAATGTTCCTAAAAGTTTTTTAGGTTGTTTAATTTCTGTAAAACCACTGACATCAGGTCCTCATGCTCATTAATATTTATGAACACTCTCTCTTCACTGGATGAGAGCTCACTGACCTGAGAGCACAACACGTCATACTCTGAAAACCACACTAAGCAGAGGGGAAAATAACAGTGCTGCAATGTGCTACTCAGGGCTGAAATGCTAATGAAATGGCTGCAGTGAGCTAAAGGTATCAGACATCAACATGTCAAGGGATTATTTTAGCACCTTCAGTGTTGCTTCTCCTGACTTTGCTTATCTCAGAGAAATGATTCCACTGAATGGTTTGATGGAATCACCAGGTGAGATCATTATTTAAGCTCATAAAGATCAAAACCAGGCCAAAAAAGTGTTTTGTTTTGTTTTTTTTTAATTTTGTTTTGTTTTGTTTAAAAACGTTGATTTAATAAATTGTACTGCTGTTTCCCTCCTGACCTCCAGATGGCGACCTTCTTTCACTTTAATCTGGAAAAACCTGGCCGGAAATACAAGTAACCGGAAGTCTCGTGTGTGTTGTAGCGTTAGCTGAGGAGCATATTTGTCAGTGTTGAGGCGGCAGAGCTCCAGGTAAACCCGCACACACTCAGGTAAACACTTTAATAATGTTTCTGTCACGCGAACATCAAAGCGAACCCGAGCAGAAGCGAACACAAGGCCGAACTGCGCCTGCGTTAGCACGCTGGGCTAGCTCCGATGCTAACCAGCTAATTAGCCGCTGTTAGCTTGGTCCAGCTGGTGTGTTGCTAGCTGTTAGCGTTAGCTGACTGTGTTAGTTTGTGTCCTCTGAGTGAAGCACAGTTACTTTGTGTTTAAGTCCAGTTTGAAATGAGCCCATGCTAACGGAGCTGCGCACAAGCTAACAGGCTAATTAGCAGCTAATCTGTCTTTGTGTGTGTCGTCACAGAATGAACTCCTCAGTGTTTGTGACAGAGAAACACAGTGACCAGTGAGGTGTGTGTGTGTGTGTGTGTGTGTGTGTGTGTGTGTGTGTGTAGCTGCTGACAGTCTGTGTTGGACTGTAAGAGACAAACACACACAGAATATTCTGCAGAGTCAGTCTGCCTCCTCTACGTCAGCGACTGTCAACCCCCCCATCCATCATCCAGGTCCCTGCCTGCCAGAGAGTGAACTTACTGAATATTATGTCCAATAATGAATCCCCCAAATTATACAAAATCTAGAGATGCACAATAATACAGGCACATCATCAGTATGGACCAGTATCGTCTTTAAAATGAACTGACAGAATCAGCCCACATGCTTCTTCTTATTTAGCACAATAAATGAATATCATCATGTCTCCATCTGCTGCTGGGACGGCATAAGAGTCTCTCTAAATGTCAGTGACGTCATTTCTGCTCCTTTTGCTACCGATATGTCAGAAACAACAGAGACAGAAGTGCTCATTTGTGTGACACTGAAAAAAAAAAATACAGCCAGAGTCGTAACACACACACACACACACACACAGTTAAACAGGAGCACCTGAACATCTCTGTGTACTTTGATTTGTACTGGACAGAATCCAGAGAGAGACCAGGACATCAGAGTCCATGAGAGAGGAGGAGCAGGAGGAGCAGTAGAGGAGCGGAATGGAGGAGGACAAGCAGAACCCGGAGCACCGGAGCAACAAGGTCCGGAGAAGACAAGCAGCAGGCTCGTCCTCTGATAGCAGCGATGTTGAGGTGAGTGTTGATGACGTCATGGATAAAAAGGGCTTGAAGAAACACTTTAGGATTTCTTTGCTAGAAAGATTTTCTTTCATGGCACCTTGTGTGCTTTCACGAGTGAACAAACAGACTCTAAAATTACAGGGTTTTAAATAACTTTTAGGGTCTGTTTATGCAGATTAATTTAATATCTGACATCAATAGATGCAAAAACAGACTCACAAGGCTGAGTGTCAGTTTCCATGTACGCAGGTGTGAGTGAAGTATGTGCGACTCCTCTACGATAGGTGGAGATATGCCCCCTTTCAGCTTGTTAGTATTGGACCTTTTTCCTGTTGACCTATTACGTCACAGACCAAACAATGGACAAACAAGTTAGCTACGGTTAGCTAGCAGCTAACTGCTACCATGGTGGACAACTTTACAGCTCTGTACATTTGGTCCGTCCAAAAAGTCACGGCTCTGGATGTAGATTTCTCCATGTTGTTACTGGCTTCTTCTTCTCTTACACATTTAATGCTATTGGACTTCCTACTATAAAACAGGCTGTTGTCTCTCTCTATATGTCTGTCTGTTGCTATAGAAACAGAGAGGAAGAGACGGGGTCAAGCATCACAGCTGTCAGCACTGTGACAAATCCTTCTCATCATCTGGAAACTTAAAGGTTCACGAAAGAATTCACACCGGAGAAAAACCATACAGCTGTGATCAGTGTGGGAAAACTTTCACTCGGTCAGATAAACTAAGTGTCCACCGACGTGTCCACACCGGAGAAAAACCGTACCGCTGTGAACAATGTGGGAAAAGTTTTTCTCATAGTGACAACCTTAAAGTCCACCAGCGCATTCACACGGGAGAGAAACCATACAGCTGTGACCAGTGTGAGAAAACTTTCATCACTAAAAGTAACCTAGAAATCCACAGTCGCGCTCACACTGGAGAGAAACCTTATGAGTGTGGCCAGTGTGGGAAAGCTTTCATCTTTCTAAGAAGTCTAGAAAAACACCAACGTGTTCACTCTGGAGAGAAACCGTACAGGTGTGAACAATGTGGCAAAAGTTTTTCCCACAGCGGCAACCTTACAGTCCATCAGCGCATTCACACCGGAGAGAAACCATACAGCTGTGACCAGTGTGAGAAAACGTTCATCACGCAAGGTAACCTGGAAAATCACCGCCATGTTCACTCCGGAGAGAAACCGTTTGAGTGTGACCAATGTGGGAAAAGCTTCTCTCGGGTCAATTGCCTCAAAGTGCACCAACGTGTGCACAGTGGAGAGAAACCATACAGCTGTGAGCAGTGTGAGAAAACCTTCGCTCACAGTGGGAACCTTAAAGTTCATCAACGGACTCACAGTGGAGAGAAATCGTACTGGTGTGACCAATGTGGGAAAATGTTTAATAGGTCAGATTCTCTTAAAGCTCACCAACGTGTCCACACTGGAGAAAGACCATACTGCTGTGACCAATGTGGGAAAGCTTTTTCTCATGGCAGCCACCTTAAAGTCCACCAGCGCATTCATGCTGCAGCGTGTTGAACAGTCTTGCATTGTACTCCTGATTTTATTTAGCATTTTAAAAATCATGTTTTTCATGTAGTCATTCTTGTTTTGCTCAGAGTTTGCGTAGAATTTTACACATAAATCTGGCATGCATTAATATATTTTTACCTGAACGTTTTTTTTAACTCTGAACGAATGAAGGACTGCCTCACACCAAACACAAACGATGAAGGCTTGGCTGATTTTAAAAAAAATATTATCACACACCTTGTAACCAAACATGCAGCATATTAAAATTGTATTCATTAACACAGGCTGTAATACACAATAATATGTAAAGTGTGAAGTTAATTAGGCATTGGCCAAATGTCATAATTATTGTCATAATTAAAACATTATGCCTTAAAAAAATGATCATTGCAGTCTTGACTCAGTGGGGTATGAGAGAATATTGAAATGAAACTGTTTAGGTTTTCTGTTTTTCCTTTTTTTAATTGACCTGGCCAATAGTGTCTTACAGTGACAGCTCAGATCGTAAACAACAACGAGTGTCGTACGCGTTAATCCATCATTTTATCTCGTGTAGTGTGTCGTAGTAAACAATAACCGATGCCTCACCGCGTTCCAACAGAAAGTCTAGCATGTTTGATTTTTCTTTTTGTCTTCTACGACTTCTCCCGTCACATCCGTCACTTTGACCAATAGGAACACAGAGCGATCTGTTGCCATGGAAACTGCACGACAACAACAGCCCAGCCTTTTAGATATTTCCTGTAGGGACGTTAGCACACAGAGTAAAAAGGAAACAGCAGAGGCACTTTATCAACCTGCTGAGTACTGCCATTAGCATCAAGCTAGCAAAGAATGTTCTTTCTTCATAATGGAGAATATAAAGGAATAAAATTCTAGTTTTAGTTTAATCAAACTCAACACTTCCTGTAGCAGTTTCAAATTAAAAGCCCTGTATCATTTCAGCTGAGAGAATCCCTTCATTTTCTAAATAGGCTTTTATTGTGAAACATTTGCAGGAACTTCCTGTGGAGGATTCAGTGACTTCAAATGTAGCTCCGCCCATCTGGTGACACTTTTTACAATACAATAACAGTTCGGCTGACACATGAACAGACATAGTGACTAAAATCATAGTAAAAATAATAAAAATAGGACAGGAGTAACCCGATGACATCACACATGCTGTGAAAGATGACCGGGGGTGATTGGTCATGGACCATCGTGTGGTGTGTCATGTCTGTCGGCCAAGTCTCGGCACAATTTTATGATTTCACAATCAACTACTCTGAAAAAGTGACGGAACGGACAGAAATGTCGTGTAGTATGAGCCTGGCGTAAGACTTCCCGTCTAGCACTACTGTGTAAAAACAGCATATGAAACGCTAATAATAATGATATTAACAGCCTACCATGGAGAAGGCTCTCTCGCCCCAGGTCCGGTGCTTGGTCCTGAGTGGTGGAGTCAGGAGGTTGGCATGAAAGGAGCGGAGGCTGCAGTGTGTGGAGGAAAGTCCTACTGAACTGAAATACACACTGTGGTAAAACTTGAAACAAATTTATGACCTTGCTGCTCAGTGGGAAGTCGTTCCCCTCAACAAGGTACAAACTTGATGTCACAAATGTAAGTTGACTGCCTCCCCAAAAGTCCTGACACACCAAGCTGACGGTCAGCCATCGGTAAAAGCTGGGCCGTCGGTGAGCATCTGTCAGCTTTTTTTCAGCCAGATGGCGGGAAAATAACTGACTAGCCTCGTCTTATTTTAAATTACTGGGGCAGCAGGAAACTGGAAGTGGCTGCGGCAGCTCGACTACACAACAATATCCAAACCGAGACCGTTTACTTTAGATTCATTTCCTGTATCTGTCTCCTGTGCGTTCCTTCACACCAGCAGTGGCCCTGAGTTCATTCATTACAATGAGAAAAGTGAACGTGAGTACAGATTATGTTTGTTTCCTTCACCCCATAATCACTGAAGTGTAATTTACTCATCACGTACAGAGAGACAGGACAACTTGTTAACTGGCAGCCATGTTGTTTAGTGATCACATTCCAGGTTACAGACTACGGGTGCTGTGTAAGGTCAGTCAACTGCAGCTACGGAAAGCAAAGCACCATGTGAGCTTGCGTAATAAGACACAATACGTCACATTAAATACATTTTAGACCAATTTTCCACAAGCCTCGACCCTTCTAAACTCACTTGAATGGCATTTTTTTTTTCACACAGACATATGAGGAGAAAATTAACTTTGATTAGAGACGTCTCTGTTTTAGCATCATACTCTCACCAGATCTGGCAACAAGTGACATGATCTTACACTCGACTGATTTCAGACATTAAGCGAGCAGATAAAAACAAGGACCAACCATTAAATTTGTTCTGTATATAGTGTTGAATTGTTGTGAATATGATTTCATTCATTCACATAATGTTTACTACACTTCCAAATGAGATGGAGGGATGAACATGTGTCCCGTTCACACAGAAAGCATTTTGCAGGTTGCAATCTGTGAGGCCCACAGCACTGGGTTTTTTTGGTAAACCACTACTACTTCTAGTGAAAAAAAAAAATCCTTGCTGCGCCTTTTTATTCTGACCTTCCTGTGAAACCACTCTAACGTTTCTGTATCCTGCAGTAATCAGTGTGTAGCTGCTGCCATGTTGAGGCAGAGGGTGCTGTCTGTAGCTCTGGTTGAGGGTGAGAGGCTGTCAGCAGATAAACAGAGATCTGTGTGGGTACATGAGACCCTAAAAAAGAGGCTGGATCATGGGGAGTACCACCAGTTGGTCCAGGAGCTTCTCCTCCATCATGGACGTTTACAGGCAGATTTTAGGATGACTCAGGGGCAGTTTGACAACCTGCTGTCTATCATCAGGCCGTATAGCTCTGGGTATCCAGCAACCACTACCACCAGTTTCTCCTCCATTGTTTACCAACTGTAAACTTTTTGTTGTGACCACCACAGAAGAGCACAGAAACATGAGGTGCATCGCAACACAGAAACAGCCATCAAAAAGCTTCGTACTCATTAAAAACTATTACAAACTGCTAAAATATTTTCTGTGTGATCAGGGCCTTAAGGAGACCAGAAGAGTATATATTTCATACCACTGGCACCGATTGAAGAGGGTCATCTTCTGTTATAGAGGATCTTTGCTACAAGCATGGGTGCATTTAGAGTTGAAATAGTGGCACATGATTAATGCGGTTAACATAAATAGTCATATTTGGGCAATAGTGCCATATATTTTGTTGTATTGTCACATGATCAAATACAGACTTGATGTCATCGTCACTGCAAATCTGTATAAGACAAAACTACCAAATAAAAGAAATTCTTCAGTAAACTGATTTTTTTTTAAAGTTTATTTATAGTTTATATAGTTCATGTAAAATGAAAATATAATTTTGTCAGACTTCTACTGACTGACTGTGTACAGGGCCCCCACCTCATGGGCCCCAGTGCAACTGCACTGCCTGCACTATCTATATTTACACCCTATGTCAGACTTCAAGATCCAGACTGACAAGACGCTGCTAACCGACCAGACGTGGTGATGGCTGACGAGAAACTGACAGCAGTCGTAGTAGATGTGTCGACTCCAGCTGAGAGTCACATCAGGAAGAGACTGAGAAGTACCTGAAGGAACAACTGGAACAGATGTGGCAGATGAGGTTTAAAGTCGTCTCAGTGGTAAATATCTTAATTCTTTCTCATACTTATTTACATCTGTACACAACAGTCAAATGTTGATGTTTACCTTGTTTATCTTGTTCTTATTCTTAAATGTCCTTACTTACAGTCCACCACTGAATATAAAAATGGTAATTAAATTAACTAGTCCATAGCCATTGGTAGCTGTGTCACCTTGTACCTATGCCAGTCCTCAATGCCTATGTGCAGTTTCACATAGATTGACCACGTCAGTGAGCAGAAAAACGTGGGACAGACAGAATGACTGACTGACAGAATGACACACTGACAGTTTCCGTGATTATGTACAGCATACCATACCATGACTTAGTCATACCAAACATTAGAAAACAACACCAACATTGGTCCACAGGGGGAGCCACAGCGATCGGTCGCATTTTAGCCATTTTGAAGCATTTTTCTGTTGTTATAGCGCCACCCAGTTGCCAATTAGAGTTAAATTTCTCCAGTCACCTTGAGGCGTCCTGTTCTACATATCTACCAAGTTTAGTAAAAATCCATATGGCGGTTAGGCCTAGATAAGAAATGAGCTCTCTAGCGCCCCCATTTTGTTTGATGGGGTCAATAATGGAGGGGTCCCCTCAGATTATGTGTGGTCATATGCCTACAAAGTTGCGTGGTGATGGGTGAAACCCTTGAGATGTTATACACCTTTATGTGATGAGCCACGCCCTCCGCAATATTCATTGCCTTATAGAAGCTCAGTTTTAGTAAGTTTTCCAACTTTTGCCAAGAGGGAACTTTAGATATTGGTCCCTAGATTATGTTCACCCAGTTTCATGCAGATCACTCAAACTTCCTAGGAAGAGATCCATTTGAAGTGTTTTTCAAAAAATTCAAAATGGTGGAAAATCTATATAAGCGGAAGTTATGGGTTCTTGAGGCAAATGTGTTCCTCATGAGGAGAGGCATCTCTGTGCAAAGTTTCATGTCTCTACGACATACGGGGCATGAGATATGCCCATTCAAAGTTTGACATTTCAATCGGTTGCTATAGCGCCCCCCTTTGGCCAATTGATGTAATATTGCTTCATTGGCATCCTCCCATGACCCTCTACCACTGTGCCAAATTTCACATGGATTGACAGGGCTTGACGCTAACTTTTTTCCCAAGGAGCACATGTGCTCCTAAGTTGAAAAAGTAAGGAGCGCACAAAGAACTTTAGGGGCACAATGTAAATTGATCAAATAATGTGTTTTCCGTAATAAACGTGATGCAAATAGACATTTACAAGCAAAATTATTTAATGAATTTGAATACAAAATGTACAGAAAGGTAAAATCATCAAGTTTTGAAAAAGTATTACAATTTAATTTTGTCTTTAATGTTATTATCTTATATATATTATCTTTACAATATGATTATCTTATATAATGTTATTACTATCCTAAAACATTCTCCAGGTCCTCTGAAACTCTGCAGGACTTATTTCGACCCTGCCCAGCAGCGGTAACATGGAGAACGGTCCCTAACTGCGGGGAGAACGGAGCAGGCTTCCCTGGAGGTCTGCCACTTAACCCGGTCCATCTCCTCCACCACACTTTGACTTATTTCCACGCTGCCAACAGTGGGACTTATATTCATTGTGCCGACAGTGGCTTGGAAAACTGCCTATAACCGTGTCACGCGGTGAAGAGGGAAGAGGGAAGGCAGCTGGAGTTCCTCCAACATTTGCGGTTACATTATCATATTTTTTTACTGACAAAAATATAGGCTGCTTCGGATGATTTTTTTATGTGCACATGTGCCCCTAAATATTTTTTACAGTTCACACACACCTATTTTTAGTTGCAAATGCGAGTGAAACGCTCGCACTGTCGAGCCCTGATTGACCAAGTCAGTGAGGAGAAAAACGTGGAACAGACACACACAGAGTTTTCCTCATTATATAGTACGATTGTATGTGTACCTGTTGTTTCCCTCCTGACCTCCAGGTGGCGACTTTTACTTTAAACTGGAAAACCTGACCAGAATTAAACATAACTGTAAGCCTCATTGTTTGGTTTTCACCTGTGTGTGCTCTTCAGGTCGAGGCAGGAGAGATGCCACTCTGGCTCTATGGGAAACCGCTGATGGCAAATCATTGGATCAGTCTGAGGGGGCACAGTGACATCCAACTCAGAGGGTCTTGGAGGACTGCTGGTAGAGGGCGACTGTGTCGTGGCCTCTGAGACCAGGCCGGTTACTGGATTTTAAGCAAAGACGTAAAAAAAAGTTACAGAGACAGGAAGTACAGACATTATATTCAGCCTTTTACAGATGGGTCAAAGGATCCACTAACAGGAGCAGCAGTGGTTACTCAGTGCTGTGGAGCTACCTGCAGTACTGTTCGCATTAGAGTGAGCGGAGGATTTGGCAACAAGTAAAATTCTCATTTGTAGTGACTCTGTATCAGCACTGTCAAGTATTAAAGCAGGAACAAGCAGACCTCGTGTCTGGAATACTGTTTACAAATTCAAGGTTAACCAATCAACAGAAAGACGTAACATTCTTGTGGGTGCCAGCACACTCAGGAATCCCGGGAAATGAAAAGGTAGACGAAAGAGACGAAAGAGGCGGTTATGAGACAAAATGTGGAAATATGAAACACTCAAAATCAGAGGGGAAAAGCATTATTTGGAGGGAAATAGTCACTCAGTGGCAGCAGTATTAGGACAGTGGGACAAAAGAGGTCTGTAGAAGATCAGGATAACAGTGGACTGATAAAACCAGAGGGAGGCAGTGATGCAACTTGAAGGATGCCAACTGCTGTAAAACCCCAAAGAAGAAGAAGACGTAGTTGTAGGATGTCTGACAGGATCCAAATGAGGAGTGAGTATTTACACAGTGCTGATAAGATCAGATTGTACTGCTTATGGCTCAGCTGCAAGAAGCTCTGAAACTTTGTAATGGTGCTTTCAAAATTTTTCAAAAATTTTTTAAAACCAAACCAACCAAAACAGAACAAACAAACTAAAAAGATGATTAAAACTCCATAGAATAAAAAGACAGTAAATTCAAAAATAGACAGAGAAGACATAAGGTAAAAAAAAAACAGTGGTTAAAACTTCAGGACTGTAATGTTACTCCTTATTAAAAGCCAGATTAAAAGATACATCTTTAATTTATTTTAAAAAAAAAACACAGAGTCATAAAAACAGAATGCGCTCTCTCCAGGACTTTTACAGGACACATGAGGAACATTTCAAAGTAAAGCAGTGGAGGACCTCAGTGATCTGACTGGAACATGAAATGATAGAAAATCTTTGATGTATGGAGGGCGAGGTCATTTAAATAATTACAAACAAGTAAAATAACTTTTAAATCAATTCTAAAACATACAGGGAGCCCATGTGTGATCCATTTTCATGTTTCAGTCAACACTCTGGCTGCAGCGTTCTGGACTAGCTGTTGTTCTCTTAATGACTTTTTGGGTCGTCCGGTGAAAAGAGACTTGCAGTAGCCTAAACGGCTGGTAATGAAGTGTGAGTGTTTCGGCATCTTTCTGGTTCAAGAAAGGTCTGACCTACGCAATCTTCTGAAGATGATAAAAGGATGGGAGTCTAAAACCCCTCAACTAAAGTACCTCTCCCACCTGTTTTACATGGAGCTGTGAGAAAGTGGCTCGGACATGACATTAAGCGAGAAAAGATATCTCTACAGTACCATCACCAGTAACACCACCCTGACTGTCTCCATCAGTGGCGAAAAAGCAGATACACAAACATTGCGATCTTGGTAGAAGACAGGCTACAAACATTATTTCAAACACATGTTCAAGTTTATACCGATGGATCCAAGGATCCTAACACAGGGAGAACAGGTTCTGCTGTTGGTGTGCCAGCCCTAGGTAAGAAATATCATTGCCCCAGGCAGCACACCAACAACCTGATAAAAAAAAAGCGAGGGTAAAAAGTATTGCCTTGTCATGGTACACATGTTTTCTGAGTGGGTGGAAGCCTTTCCTACTTCAAAGCGAGACAGTGCCGCCGTAGCCAAAGCCCTGGTGGCTGACATTGTTCCCAGATGGGGAATCCCTACAAACATCAGCAGTGACAATGGTACTCTATGTGTCAGTGATGCTATCAAACAACTTGGACAGTTTCTAGGCATAGACTCAAGACAACACTGCTCCTACCGCCCAGCAAGTGGGCGAGCTGTGGAAAGAGAAAATGGCACAGTAAAAGCAAAACTTGCCAAATGCTGTGAAGAAACAGGTCTGTCATGAACAAAGGTACTGCCGATTATCCTAATGTACATGAGAATGAGAGAGAGCGCAGACTAATCTCAGTCCTTTTGAAACCCTCTTTGGGAGACCACATGATTAAGGAATGGGACTTGCAAACAGGCCACTCCCTGAAACCCACTCTTGTGATAATGACATGTTGCAGTATTGTCAGACCTTTGTTTTGTTGCAGCTCCACAGACCGGTGAAGAACGTACTTCCTGCCCCAGCTGACTGACCTCTTCCCGACTTCAAACCCAGTGACTATGTTGTGGTCTAATACCTGCGAAGTAAGCATTGGAGCCCATTCCAGGTGCTCCCCACAACACACATGGCAGTAAAGGTTGCAGAAAGAGCCACCTGGATACAAAGCAGCAAGTGCAGGAAGGTCCCACCTCCACCTGAGAACCACCAAGAGCAGATGGCAAAGTAAAGCACTCTGCTCCATCTATCACCAGGTTGAAAAAGCAACTCTCACTCCTGTGGTGCTCCATCCATGAGGGATGTGAGCTGATTGAGATTTACTTGCACTCCAAGCTCCAGCAGTTGACCAACTTTCGGGCAACAGTCTGTTGTGATTCACTGATTCACCTCTGTGCAACATGGGAAGATGACAACATCCCTGGTGTCCATTCAGACATCCAGGCCTGTGTGGCCTGCACAGCACGATATGCATCCTAGTCTAGGTAACAGTCTCTGTAGTGGTCCCAATCCTCTGGCTCCTGACCAAGCACGCCGGCGACGCAGGGAACAATCAACCAAATCTGACCTTGGTGCTCCCCTCTCAACACCCTAACCGCCAGAAGCCTATGGTACCAATATGCAAGTTTCTCTGCTAGACAGGACACGACAGACTGTAGTATGTAGGAGAAAACCATGACCTGCATTTACAGTAGGTATCCCAGCAGACACAGACCTACTCAAATACACAAATCCAAAACACATTACTGTAAATAGTGCCAATAACGTAACAGTTAGATGGCTGGCAGCCCTGTCTCAATGAACGATTCTGCTGCATCATGCTGCATGTCATCCCCTCTCTCTCTTCCCATTTCATGCTGGACTTTCTAATAAAGGCAAACATTTCGCCCAAAAAAATCTTCAAAAAAACCCAAACCATTTTTCAGGCCCTTTTGTAGATGTAGCTTGGTTAAGGCTGAGGTGAGGTCGTCCTCCATCTTGCTATAATCTCCTTTTACTTTGAAAATCCAATTTTGCAAAATCATTCAGTTCAGATGTCCGTGGCCGCTGCCATGGTAACACAGATGTTCACATACGTGAGCTACAATGAGCTCTGACGTAGTGACGTTCAAATCCAACTGCGTATATTTCCAGTGTGTTACTGTCACAATGAAATGAAAGATAGAAATCATAAGAATAAACAGTCATGTCACAAATAAAAAATTTTTCATTGAATATTATTGGTTTAGAAAATGTGATTTACAGAGTAGACACTGGACCCTGACAGCACGTCACAGGTCATTAGTTCAAGGTCCACACAGTTCAATACAGTCAGCGTCATACTTGCATTTGGCCATGTCATCGAGCTAGTTTGCTGTCTCTGTCATGAGCAACACAGCAACAGGCTACAGTTCATGTCCAGTGGAAGCTGGTGACATGAAGCTACAAACTGCTGTCCGACACTTAAGTTGGGCCTCTCCTCTCCTCTCCTCTCCTCTCCTCTCCTCTCCTCCTTTCTTTTTGAAATATTCATGCCCTAATTCCTATAATTATCTTCTAAATAATCTTTAGATATTCTTAAAGACTCACAGAGTACAGACTCGAGCAGCTCTGCACTCCTCCTCTCCTCCTCTGCGCTCTTTACGCAGCGCAGCCCCACACCGCATGTCATTTTTGTTTAAATTAATTATCAGAGACGTAAACACTATTTCAAACTGAGTTTTGGGTTAGAAAGACATGGAAGTAAGAAAGCAATTCGGCGTCTGCCTCTACTCACAGTGGAGAGTTGGAGGGAGACGGTGCGGTTTAACTCCAGACTATCTTAGTTATTGTTAAAGTTAATGGTGGGTCATTGCCTAAATTAGAAAATTAGACTGGCTGTATTAAGACGTTTTAATCATTGTTACATTTCACATCAGTGACAAACAATGCTGAGGCTCAGGGAAAACATTATCCTTACCTGGTTGTCCATGAAGGCAGGCCAGGGAGAGGTGATTGCTCGATCTGTGTGCAGCTGCCATAAGGAAAGCTGAAGAAGGAGGAGCAGGGGCTCGACTCAGGTGCAGTTGTCGGGCATACAACACAGTTTTAACTGAGAGTTGATGCAACATCAAAACATCAAGTATAAACGACTGCGTCAGTTTTTTTAAGCCACTGCCATGAGACGTCTTGGCTTTTGGTTTTCTCCCTCTCACATATAAAAAAAAGAAACAAAAAAAATTCACAAACATGATTTGTCCCCCACCCACCCAAACCACTCTCTCCTGTAGGGCTCCAGAACGTGACTGTGTAGTCGCATTTTGCGACCATGGAGCACCAGCGCAAGTCACAAGTATTATCAATATATAAGCCTGAGAGCTGTTGGTTTGTTTCCAGCTCACGGTGAATAAATCATCACGTTTAATGGGCCACTGTAACAGTTTAAGCTTCTGCCAACTACTAACAGATAACATTGGAGCATAGGCTGCAAGTTCACAGCAAAAACAACACTTCCTGCCTCAAGATGAGCTGCGAACTTCAGACTTTTACACAACAATAATTTATTTAACTTAATCATAACAGTAGAGGTGTAACAGTTGATGAAATTCATGGTTTGGTCCAATACAGTAGCAATTTTTTTACATTTTTTATTTTATTTTATCAAAACTGACATCAGTAAACGTGATTGTATTTGACTTTGAACAATGATGCAAGCATACATTAGCAGGTGCTAGGTTAGTGACAACATGCTAAACATGGTCATGTGACGTGAAACTGCTTTATTCAGTTTTTGTTTTTTTTTTTCACAGATGTAAATAACTTGGTTAGGGGTGTAACACTTCACAAAATTTACAGTTTGGTTCGATACGATACAGCTGAAAAGGATAAATGCCTGAGAACTTTCCTTGTTTTTTAAAATGTTTCACTTAATGTTATTTTAATTCATTTAAACTAACATTATAAAGTATGTTTTTTTGTTTGTTTGTTTTTTACTCTGAGCAATGATGGAGCCACCTGAGTGACTCGTCTTCTGGGGTGTCTCCTTAGCAGCATATAGTAGTTATAAACAAATACAAACAAAAGACACAATTCTGTTTTTGGAATGACAGAAAAAAACAAACTTGTTTTTTATCATTTTTAAATCTATGAAAAATTGGAAAATGAACATAATTTGGGCATTTGTGGGGTTTTTTTGTGCAAAGCAGGAATTAGGGTCTAGCTGAAATGGGCTCGTGAAGGAATACTGTACCGGGGCTTAAATGCATCAAAGGGATAGTTCAGATCTTTTGAAGTAGGGTTGCATGAAGTACTTCTCCACAGTCAGTGTATTACAGACAGTGGATATCAGTCGATATGCTTACGGTTTGGAGAGACAGGCTGGAGTTCAACACAGAAGCTGAGTAATGTACTGTTGTAAAGGGGTCAGCGACAAAAGGTGTTTTAGCCACCCAAAAGAATCAATCAGTTTAAATGTACAGTATCTTGAGAGTATTTTCACTGCTTTACCTTAACGTCAGATTGATTTTTAACGGGAAAATGAAGCCATTATTTCGCCCTCTTCAAAGCCAGACTCCATTGAAAAAACAACAACACTGATTTAACATCACTGAATTCAGGAGCTGCTGGTCGGCTGCTGCCTCCGTCAGTTAGTTAGTTTGTGTTATTGTGAGACTTTGGTGTTTTAAAGGGTTCGCTCTGATTTACCAAAGTCACACAATAACACAAACTAACTGACTGACTGAGGCAGCAGTAGACCAGCAGCTCCTGTGCTCAGTGAGGTAAAATTACTGTTTTTGTCAATGGAGTCTGGTGACTTTAACTCAAGCATTTTGGGGAACAAAAGCTGTGAACTGCTTTCTGTGCTGTCTGACTGAATAGTAAAGCTTTGGAAATACTCTCAATATCACGAACACTTAAAGTGTGAAAGTGGTGAAAATACATTTTGTTGCTGACCCCCGTCCACAGCAGTACATTGATTAGCTTCTGTGTCAGACTCCAGTCTGCTACTACACTGACTGTGGATAAGTTCCTCTTACAACCCCACTTCAGTGTAAATTTCATTGACAAAAACTATGGCAACAATGTTTTGTCAACAACCTTTTTTTCCATGACAAAAAGAGACAATGAGGAACAGAAATAGACCTTAGTATGAATGACAAAAATTAAATCTATGTTTTATTTTAGTTACGAGACATGATGAAAATGTTAGCAGTAAACAATTGGACTCCCTGTGTCAGTGTGGGTTTCCTCCAGGTGCTCCAACATGTTCTCCCTGTGTCAGCGTGGGTTTCCTCCAGGTGCTCTGACATGTTCTCCCTGTGTCAGCGTGGGTTTCCTCCAGGTGCTCCGACATGTTCTCCCCGTGTCAGCGTGGGTTTCCTCCAGGTGCTCCGACATGTTCTCCCCGTGTCAGCGTGGGTTTCCTCCAGGTGCTCCGACATGTTCTCCCTGTGTCAGCGTGGGTTTCCTCCAGGTGCTCTGACATGTTCTCCCTGTGTCAGCGTGGGTTTCCTCCAGGTGCTCCGACATGTTCTCCCCGTGTCAGTGTGGGTTTCCTCCAGATGCTCTGACATGTTCTCCCCGTGTCAGCGTGGGTTTCCTCCAGGTGCTCCGACATGTTCTCCCTGTGTCAGCGTGGGTTTCCTCCAGGTGCTCTGACATGTTCTCCCCGTGTCAGCGTGGGTTTCCTCCAGGTGCTCTACATGTTCTCCCTGTGTCAGTGTGGGTTTCCTCCAGGTGCTCTGACATGTTCTCCCTGTGTCAGCGTGGGCTTCCTCCAGGTGCTCCAGCTTCCTCCCACAGTCCAAAGACATGTAGGTTAATTGGTGACTCTAAATTGTCCGTAGGTGTGAATGTGAGTGTGAATGGTTGTCTGTCTCTATGTGTCAGTCCTGTGATAGTCTGGTGACCTGTCCAGGGTGAACCCTGCCTCTCACCCAATGTCAGCTGGGATAGGCTCCACCCACCCCACCCCCAACAGGACAGGTGGTTACAGAAAATGGATGAATGAAAGGATTAATTAATTTTTATGCATTAATTAACATTTGGAGTAAAGTATACAATTCTGTATGTATTATACATTCATGGAAAATTTTTGAAATTTTGTCCTTAAAATTCTTGGGAACCCTGTTCACCCTGCTTTAATTTATTTACTTTGATTTTAAATAAATGAAGATAATCTGTCTTCATTCTTTTTACTTTTTACATTATTTTTCATATATATTTATATCTGCATAGTTGTCTAATATGATAACCTTATTTATCTTTGTTGTCCTTGTTTGTAAAAGCCCTCAGTGACAGTCCATCACTGAAAAAAATAAATTGTATGTGTACCTGTTGTTTCCCTCCTGACCTCCAGGTGGCGACGTTCTTTCATTTTAAACTGAAAACCCTGACCGGAAATAAAGGTAACCGGAAGTCTCGTTGTTTGGTTGTACTCTCGGCTGGCGGCGGGACAGTTGTGTGTTGTAACGTTAGCTGAGGAGCATATTTGTCAGTGTTGAAGCGGCAGAGCTCCAGGTAAACCCGCACACACTCAGGTAAACACTTTAATAATGTTTCTTTGACACGAACATCAAAGCGAACACGAGCCGAAGCGAACATACGGCCGAACTGCGCCTGCGTTAGCACGCTGGGCCAGCTCCGATGCTAACCAGCTAATTAGCCGCTGTTAGCTTGGTCCAGCTGGTGTGTTGCTAGCTGTTAGCGTTAGCTGACTGTAATGTTAGTTAGTGTTTTCTGAGTGAAGCACAGTTACTTTGTGTTTAAGTCCAGTTTGAAATGAGCGCATGCTAACGGAGCTGAGCACAAGCTAACAGGCTAATTAGCAGCTAATCTTTCTTTGTGTGTGTCGTCACATGTTAAACTGTGTACTTCTGCTCAGCACTACATCATTATACTGCACTACATGTCCTCATTCGCTTCCTGTCCAGTGAAAACCACGTATCTCCAGATGTGTTGAGTGTTAGTGATAAACTGAAAGACGAACTGTTCGTCCATTTCTTGATACTTTTACTTTAATGCGGTTTTGAATGCTGGACTTACACTTGTCATTAAGTACTTTAATTGTGTCCTGTTAGTACTTTTATTTTAACTACATTAGGATACATTTCCTTAAGTATAGTTTTTCAATGCAGGACTTTAACTTGCAATGGAGTACTTTAGACTTTTTGTACATTGTTTTGTTTGTTTGGCAACTTTGGCGTGTTTGTTCAATAAAAAAGTCTTTACATTTGTCAAACTAAGATTGTTTAATTTAGAAAAAGATGAAGCTCTACCCTGTGAGACTTTAAAGATGTGGTTAGAGAAATATTTTGTCTGCTGCATGATGAAACCTGTAACCCATGCACCAATCAATCAGTTAGCCAGTCGGTGATTATAAAAATAGTTTGTTAGTTTCTGATGGTCAGCTGTTTGAGGAATCGTTGCAGTTCTACTATCAATTCAACAGGCGCAGTGTTTTCACTGATAAACAGACACCAGAGGGTTTTAGATAAGGCTTGTTTCAAAGTCAAGGAATTTCACAGTCACATTTTCAGGCCTGGAAAAAGTCATGGAATTAGTTGAAGTCATTGAAAGTTTTGGAAGACTCAGAATTCTGTTGTGTGTAATAAAATGATTACAGCTCTGTAATGTAAAAACACTGCGGCAGATTTATTTCCTGACGCTGTCGACGTAATGTAGCTCTAATACATGTTGATATGTTATGTCCCTGAGAACTCATGAGAAGTTTTGAAATTTTGTCCAGGAAAATGTGTGGGAACCCTGTTTGACAAATAAATATTTAAAAAACAAATTCATGAACATTTTTGGATGTTGTGGAGTAGAGCTGCAAAAATGAATCACCAACCAGTTTAATAATCAACTGATTAAAGTATGTTCTCAAGAAAAATAATTTAAATTTCTCTGAATGCAGCTTCATACGTGTGAATATTTCCTGGTTTCTTTCCTTCTCTGTGACAGTGAACTGAATCTCTTTGGACAAAACTGGACATTTAAAGACGTCTTTTTGGGAAACTTTGTTTTAAAACTTTACAGAACAACAGCTGGTCGACTCATCATTAAACTAATCCACAGATAATCAACATCTGTCTTTTTTTAGTCCAATGGGAGACAGCGATGACGAGTTCGACAGGAGGAGGCGAGACAAGTTCAGGAGAGAGAGGAGCGACATGGAGCGGTCCAGAGAAAGAGAGGAGAGGAGGAGGGACGACTGGCCCGACAGGTACAAACGCACCTCAGCGCACAGACACATCTAATCCTGACACACTTGTGATATGTGTTATGTAAACTCTGTGTGTGTGTGTGTTTGTGTGTGTGTTCAGGGACTGGGACCGCGGCAGAGAGCGAAGGAGGGATTACGATCGTGGCCGCAGAGAGAGGTTTTCTCCACCCCGACACATCAGCCCTCAGCACAAACGCATGCGGAGAGACTGGTGAGTGTATGTGATGTTTATTTCACTGACTAACACGTCACGTGCGCATTTTGTTTACAATCATGTTTGAATATTCCAGGGACGACCACCGGGGGGAGCCGTACCGCTACGACATGCCGTATGGAGGAGGCGGTGCTCCCTTTCCAGGGGCGGGGCCTCAGGGCTGGCATCCCGACCTCCCCCACCTTCACCCGCACCATGGAGGTCACCCGCTGCAGGGCAGGTGAGCTCGTCATCAGGCGTCCGAGTGGTTAGACATCCCATAGTGTAGCAGGATATTACGGGCTGTTTCTACACAGAGATCACACTACAATGTCTCCTCTTTATGCTGCCTTTCCATTTTTACTTTTTTAAAAATGATTAAATAAAATGTGTTTCTCAGGTTAGGGATGGTGGATCCAGACCTCCCTCCTCCTGGTCCTCCCACCATGAGGAGCTTTAAGGTGAGTCAGACATCTTGAGAGAACTCAAAGACAGACACGTAGCAGCGTGGCGTTATGGATGCTGTTTAACATTTACTGACTCAGCGGTTTCTCTTCAATAATATTTGTGCAGGAGTTCCTGTTGAACATGGAGGACAGTGTTGATGAGACAGAGTCCGTGAAACGCTACAATCAGTACAAAGTAGACTTCAGACGGCAGCAGCTGCAGGACTTCTTCCTCCAACACAAAGACCAGGAGTGGTTTCGCTCCAAGTACCACCCTGACGACATCGCAGCAAGGAAGGCTGAGTCTCTGGCCGCCCTCAAAACCCGCCTGGGCGTCTTCCTCTTCCTGCTGGACAACAACTGGCTGGATAATGTGTCGCTGGACATGGACCACGCCCCCGTCATCATCAAACTGCTGGACGCAGGTAGAGACAGACAGACAGACAGGCAGAGAGACAGGATACAAACTGTGTTTGAGACTTGGACATTCTGTTTATGTTTGCATCTTGTTCATGGCTGTCACTTTGCAGTGGTTTCTGGGTAATGAAGTCAGACTCTCCTATGGTGTCTCACCCCCTCTCCTGTCTTTCTCTGCAGCGGTAATAAAGATGGAAGGAGGCACAGACTTTGACCTCCAGGTTCTGGAGGTTCCGACTGCTGCTGCAGTGGCGGGTGGGGAGGCGAGCTGCAGCAGTGGAGGAGCAGCAGGCGGAGGTGGCGGAGGAGGTGAGAAGAGTCAGGAAGATCCCAGCGCAGGAAACGTCAGCGGTCAGACCGGGTCAGAGTCGATGGGGAGTCGGACCGAGGAGACGGCTGGTGGAGAGACGGGCGAGATAAAAGACTCTGATAAGGTGAGAAGGATCAATAACATCCTGCGGTCTGTGATGCCATGAGATCAATTAATAAGCCTGATGTTTATTTATAAAATGTTCTGTTTTCTCTCAGGACTGTGAAGAAGAAGCCAAGCAGAACGGAGAGAAGGAGAAAGACGAAGAAGAAGAGGAGGAGGAGGAGGAGGAAGAGGAGAAGAAGGATGAAGAGGAGGAAGAAGAGAAGACGACCAAGAAAGTGAGTTTGTGTTATCATTAGCGCCAGTGCTGCTGAGCAGATGATGTTACTGGTTATAACCCCGCCCCTTCCTCTCAGGGCAGGAAGAGGAAACGCAGCGTGTCTGCAGATAGTGGTGAGGGCAGCGCCTCCGACTCTGACTCCTCCCACTCTGACAGAGAGAAGGAGGAAGAGGAGGAGAAGGAGGAAGAGGAGGAGGATGGAGAGGATGGTATGAACAACTTTATGTATTTATCTTAATATTTACTGATAAATTTGTTGTATGGACAAAAGTTTTAAATGTACTAGTTTCTAATGTGTGTGTGTGTGTGTGTGTGTGTGTGTGTGTGTCAGAACGTCGTAAAGAACGAGGGAAGGAGAGAGGGAAGGAGAGAGAGAAGGAGGCTCCAGCAAAGCCCCGCCCCCTCCACCTCACCACTTCATTGTTCATCCGCAGCATCCCACCAGAGGTTTCCAAGGAGGAGATCACTGCTGTGAGGGCGCACACACACACACCCACACACCCACCTCTGTACACACACATACACACCTGTGCACCTGTACCAACATGTTTGGTGTTTTCTAGTTGTGTCGCAGGTACCTGGGCTTCCTGCGAGTGGCACTGTCAGACCCTCAGCCCGAGAGGAGGTAAGAACTAAGAAGGGTTGCTTGTGTTTACTGCCAGTTCGCTAATGTTAGCATGCTAGCACGCTAAACTAAGATGGGAAACACTGTATCTGCTAAATGTCAACATGTTAGCTTGTTAACACGCTAAACTGCTGTTCGATGGAGGAGGTTATATTTGCTAAATGTCAACATGCTAGCATTTTCATAACAAAACACGCTAAACTACTGTAAGATGGGGGACACGTGCTAAACGTCAACATGTTCACATTGTCTTGTGGCCATGTTAGCATGCTAACACCCTAAACTGCTGTTAGATGGAGGAGATTATATTTGCTAAATGTCAACATACTAAACAGCATGCTAAACTGAAATGATAAACCATGTATCTGCTAAACATCAAAATGTTAGTATTGTCATTGTGGCCATGTTAGCATGTTAACACGCTAAACTAAGATGGTGGACGTTATATTTCTGTGTCTGTGTGTATTTCAGGTTCTTCAGGCGGTGCTGGGTGACATTTGACCGCAGTGTGAACATAAAGGAGACGTGCTGGAACCTGCAGAACATCAGGGTAAACACACACACACACACACACACACACACACACACAGTAAAGTAACAGTGCAGTGTTTCCCTCTCAGATGATGTGCAGTTGAAGTATAAAGTGCACTTCTTGTACTCTGTCGCCTCTCTCAGCTCAGAGACTGCGAGCTCTCTCCGGTGGTCAACAGAGATCTGTGTCGACGCGTTCGCACCGTTAACGGCCTGACGCACCACAAACCGGTGGTGAGGAACGACATCCGCCTGTCTGCCCGACTCGTCCACAGTCTGGACCAGAGGGGGGAGCTGTGGGCTGGACAGGTACGATCTCGTCACAACAACATGTTTCTGAGCTTTGGAAGCAGCCTCGATGTGGTTAATATTAGTAACCATGAGGGTATCTTGAGGATTTTATGGATACTACTGCTTTTATCTGTCCTGTATGGAAGCAGATGGAGACCAACCCAGTCCTGAAGAACATCACAGATTACCTGATAGAGGAGGTGAGCGCCGAGGAGGAGGAGCTGATAGGCGCAGCGGGGGGCAATGGCGATGACGCAGAGGGCAAAGACCCTGCCTCTTCTTCTGAGGTTACCGTGGAGACGGACGACAAGCTCCTGAAGGTGGGAGGAGCTCCGTCTGTTTGGTCTCAGCTACAGTGACAGTGTGTGTGTTAATGTGTGTTAATGTTTTTGTGTGTGTGTGTGCAGGTGCTGGACAGGCTGCTGCTCTACCTGCGTCTGGTTCACTCTGTGGACTATTATAACTTCTGTGAATATCCTGCAGAGGACGAGATGCCTCATCGCTGCGGGCTGATCCACGTACGAGGACCCCTGCCTGTCGCCAAGATCACTGCAGCTGAGGGTACACACACAGACACACACACACAGGCGCACACACCCAGTGATAACACGTCTCTGAATATGTGAATGTATATATTTTTTTTAACTTGTTTATTTTAGTGTCTTGAACTATACGCTGGACAGCAGCCATGACAACCATCATAACAGGCAGTTTCACATATTAAGAAACGTATCAATCGAAGAGCTTATAGAGCTGTTAGCTCCTTTAGCTTGGTTAGCTGTTAGCTCTATTAGCTTGGTTAGCTGTTAGCTCTATTAGCTTGGTTAGTCGTGAGCTCTATTAGCTTGGTTAGCTGTTAGCTCTATTAGCTTGGTTAGTTGTGAGCTCTATTAGCTTGGTTAGCTATTAGCTCGGTTAGTCGTGAGCTCTATTAGCTTGGTTAGCTGTTAGCTCTATTAGCACGGTTAGTCGTGAGCTCTATTAGCTTGGATAGTTGCAAGGCTATTCAAGACAAGGCTGAGACACGGGGTCAAACATGGGGGGATTGCACATGCGCAGTAATATCTGGTTGGCACTTATTCACTCTCACCCTCCAGAATCGCAGCTCAAGTTACATTGCGCATGTACAATCCCCCCATGTTTGACCCCGTGTCTCGGCCTTCTCTTGAATAGCCTTGGTTAGTCAGGAGCTCTATTAGCTTGGTTAGCTGTTAGCTCTATTAGCTTGGTTAGCTGTTAGCTCTATTAGCTTGGTTAGTCGTGAGCTCTATTAGCTTGGTTAGCTGTTAGCTCCATTAGCTTGGTTAGCTGTTAGCTCTATTAGCTTGGTTAGCTTGTTTTCTACTGTTGCCATGGTGAATCGTAGTATCAGAGCTCCATTGATGAAGGCACAGACCTCGACTTCACATTAAAAGCGTTCCACTGGTGAACCGGCTCACAGTGAGACCACCACAGTGAGGTTCTCCTGTCTCCATGCTGTGTGGGCGGTGATGATGATGTCAGTGTGTTTCTGTGCTGTGATTGGACAGTGAGTGAACATCAGAGGATGTGTGAGGAGCGTCTGGCTCCTCTGCTGTCGCCTTCAGAGAGTCTGAGTGAAGAAGATGCTGCCAGGCTGGGAAAGAAAGATCCAGAACAAGAGGTACCTGTAACTGTCTGTCTGCTTACCTGTCTGTCTGCTTACCTGTCTGTTTTTCTTATACACGACAATTTGTAACGTGTGTGTGTGTGTGTGTGTGTGTGTGTGTGTGTCCAGGTGGAGAAGTTCCTGACGGCCAACACTCAGGAGCTCAGTAAAGACAAGTGGCTCTGTCCTCTGAGCGGGAAAAAGTTCAAGGTGAGTCCGACTTCCTGTGTGTGTACAGTGTGTGTGTGTTCAGCCTGACCGTGAGGTTACCGTGGTAACGCTCGTTGTCGTTGTTATCGTTTAGGCTCCAGAGTTTGTGCGTAAACACATCCTTAACAAACACGGCGACAAAGTGTCCGCCGTCAGACAGGAAGTCGTGTTCTTCAACAACTTCCTGCTGGACGCCAAGAGACCTGCTGTACCTGAGAACAAGCCCCTCCCACAGCCGGCACAAGGTGACACACACGCACATTCAGAGTAACTTCAGCAGGAGCTCTTTGACTATCTCAGCTCTCATGTGCTCTGTGAGCTGGTGAGAGGCATTCTGGGAAATGTAGGAGACCAGAAACCGACACAGGAGCAGAGACGGCAGGTCTGACATCATCTTTCTGTCTCTTTTAGCCACGCCCCCTGGTATGCCTGGATTTCCTGGTCAGTCACCACAGCAGCAAAGCCTTCTGGGATATCCTCCTGGAGTCAGACCTCCCATGCCCGGCTTCCCTGGTAAAATACACACACACACACACACACACACACACACACACACACACGGTCATGGAAAACCTGGAAAAGTCATGTAATTAGTAAAAATCACTAAAAGTTTGGGGAAAGTTGTGTCGTGTGGCAGTGCTTTCAAGTGTGTGTGTTCGTGTGTGTGTTGCAGGCGGCGGACCTCCCTACCTCCCCAACCAGTTTGGGGCGGGGCGTGGTAACTATGACAACTTCAGAGGTCATTTAGGAGGAGGAGGGGGGGGAGGGTTTCCTGGAAAACAACGAAACAACAGGTAGAGACAAGACGAGTGATGATAATAACACACACTAACATGTTGATTATATATTGACTGTGTGTAACTGTGTGTGTGTGTGTGTGTGTGTGTATGTATGTGTGCGTGCGTGTGCAGGGGCGTGCGCGGGGACCCCCGGTCGATCATCGAGTACAGAGACCTGGACGCTCCCGACGACCTGGACTTCTTTTAAACACGACAAAGTGAAACCGCGGGATGTTTTTTTTAAATACCTTTTTTATTCCTACATTTCCCATGATTCTTTTCATCGTTCCTCCATTGTTGTTTTGTTTTGTTAGATAGGTGTGTGTGCGTGTGTGTGTGTGTCAGTCAGCAGGACCAACGTTACTGTCAGTCATTAGTGAAAATCATCTGTTTCCACTTTCCAATAAAGATACAAGACTGATGACGACTTCTGTGTTGCTATGGTTACCACGCATGCTCACATTTGCTGTGATAATAATCGTCAGGTTTTAATAGAAGCTTAAATATTTTTCCTTTCAACTATATTTAGTTTTTATTAAATCTTTTATTTTTATTTTTTTTTAGAGTCAAGCTTCCACAGAACCTTCAAAATAAAAGCTGACTGTTGCTGTTCCTGCTGTGTGAGCGATGAGTTCGCTGCCTGATGGAGACAAACAGCGGGTGGAGTTAATTCTCCAGGTGGAGGAAGTTCTCCTACCACAGTATAGATTTACTTTGTCACAAGTAAAAGTCCTGCAGTCAGATTTCTACTAAAATAAAAGTACATTTTCCTGCATAAAGAGTAGTGTTATTTTAAATACTTCATATACTTTGGTCCCAATATTTGTGTACTTTTACTTCCTGTTAACAAACAGCTGTTTATCTCCATCAACCAGTGAACTCAACACAATAGGAGCAACATTAATTTATGTTTTATTTTGAAGGTTTTGTGGAAATTAAGCTTAAATTTTAACTTGGTCGGAAGACTGACTACTGACATTTGTCTGTTTTAATATATGGACTAATTATTAACATATAATAATATAGAAGTTTTAGCATCATTGAAAAGTTTATTATAACATGAAAAACATTCTGTAATAACAAGGAGCCTTTCATGTCACATCCACCAGACTGCACATGAATTATGAGTCATTTTAGTTTGAACAGAGACAGAATATTTCCACATCTAACTGGGTGAGTTAAAAGTTTATTTCAACCAAATCAGAGTCAGTGGTTGTTGGAACAGTGGGAAGACGAACTGAGACAGCTTTTGTTGTCATTTGTCTCCGTTGACTTTGACTGAAGTGAGTTTTTAAAGGATAAAATGATCTGTTTATTTAAATGGCGTCTGGTGACGGTGATTTCAGGGATGAGTCTGGTCAAACAAGGAAAATACAGTTTACAAAAAAAGATCTAATAGAAGCTGATGCGTGTCTGTAAATTAAACTACTCAACAGAATATAAAGGAGTTCAATGACACACGTTAATGCTGCAGAAGATTCATCCAACAAACATTACAGAGAATAAGAAAACACTGCATTACACACATTTGCACTTTTACTTGTGGAGTATTTTTTGGAGAAGCGAAATTGTTCGGCTCAGTTCGTCGGTCACGTGACTGTGGCCGAACATGGCGGACAGCTGTCGGAGAGAAACTAAACAGGAGACAGAAGGTGATCATTTCGTTTTAACCTGCTGATTCTTGTGTTCATGAAGCTGTCCGGGTTCATACCGTCAAAGTTCCGGATTGACTGAGCCGTTTGAAAGACGACACGAGAGGTTAGCCCCTAGCTTAGCTTAGCCATTAGCTGCTAACAACATAACAGTGTATTTAATAATGATGTGTTCGGTGTAACGTACCACAGTGTAGAAATACTCTGTTACAAGTTAAAGTCTTGTGTTCAAGATGTATTGTATTATTTATTTATTTTAATATTATTTTGACAATCTGTGTGTAAAAATGTGTCAAATTTAAATTAAAAATTTTTGTAAATTCATAAAAGTTTTTTTCAAATATAAAACATCTTCAAATACTCAAACAAAATCTAAATGTAAAAATAAAAAAGGACTCGGTGTGCATAAAATGCAAATCTGCAAGTGTAGAACTGAGATTTACAAATAAAAAATGGATTCACAAATATCTTATGAAGATATTCACAATTGGTTTTCATTCAATGGTAATTTTTTTATTGAACATGATGAAATATAAACACTTATAAGCAACCAACTATCTACTCAAATAATATTGTTCATGTTCAAAAGGGGTGAGAGGAAGTAGAAAATATTTATATTTACAATTTTTTTTAATATATTAATCATAAAAATTTAAAGTTCCATTTACAGCCATCTGTGTCAAAATGTAAATGTATTCACTGTTTTGTTTCAATGTGGAATTTGTTTTTTATCTGTTTCATTCTGGGTTCACAAATCTTTTTTTGTATTTGTGAAATCCCACATGCAGAGTGCAAAACAAACAAAACAATCAAACAGTAGGTATTTCCAAAAAAAAAAAAAAAAAAGCCATGTTTTATGTGACAACAAGACATTTAGATAAAACTGCCTGTAACCCTCAGTAACAGATGTTCATGTTTTTGTTTTCCCCAATTTTGAAAATTGTAAATTTGGTCTTAAAAAAAACAATCTGAAGTGGCATTAAATAGGTCTTAAGTCTAACCTTCCTTTAGCTGCAGGAGCCTTGAATCAACCAAAATTACACCAAATGTAGTTTTTGGAGCCACAACAACAACAAACAGCAGCGAGAGAGTTATCACCAAAACAATCAGCTCATTTCTTTCCTCCATGAACAGTTTAGGGGCGATGTTTAGCTCACCTGGTAGAATCTGCACCTTATACTCTGTGGCATTTGTGGATGCCAGGGTTTGAGTCCAATCTGTGGCCTTTTGCTGCATGTCACCCCCCCCCCCCCCCCCCCCCCCCCCCCCCCCATCTCTCTCCTATCTCTCCTCTAGATTTACAGCTGTGTTGTCTTTAAATGCAAAAATAAACTATAGAAATGAACCGTAAATGTTTTTTTTTCTTCGCACAAGCTTTGTGTTTCCAAATAAACCATAGTGTAAAAGAGTGGCAGCAGCAGCCAGAATAATATCAGTATAACTTGGCACGGCAGCCATTATTAGATTACATAAACGTACCCTTCGGTAATTAAACTTTAAAATGAAATCCTGTTGTTGAAAAAAAAGTGTTTGTCATGTCGTCATACACACAGGAGAGAAGGATTTAATGTTTTTAATTTAAACGAGACGTAGAATAAAGACATTTTAATGAAATGTAACTATTTTAAGCTCAGATTTGTTTCATGATGAAAGTGTTCATAGCACATGATGAGTTCAAGGTCCATCAGAAATGTGTAAATCCAATGATATGTTGTTTTCAGTGTTTCTGGCTG
Source organism: Epinephelus lanceolatus (assembly GCF_041903045.1). Taxonomy (NCBI): domain Eukaryota; kingdom Metazoa; phylum Chordata; class Actinopteri; order Perciformes; family Serranidae; genus Epinephelus; species Epinephelus lanceolatus. Next base: position 2,980,162 of record NC_135755.1, on the reverse strand, counting down.
TGATCAATGTCTGCCCCTCCCCTGAGCCAAATCAAAAAGCATGAGTCCCTCCTCAATGCTTAGAAATTATTTAAAGTGCCTCCCCCATTTCTCAGTAATTAAATAACAAACAGTCCCATTGGGATTCACTGGATATGTGAAGGCTTTTCATCTCTGCATGCACTTTGTTCTTCAAACAAAGAGTTAACTCCACAGGATGCCTCATGGTCACACCCAGTGAGACCAGTCGTCAAGCTTGATTGGACAGGACTTTTAAAGTGACATGCCCCTCTGTGATGTCACCAAGCAAACTTCAGGAAAGTTGTGCTCTCTCATAAGTCTTCCTCTTCGTCCTGAGTTGCCAACAAGCTCATACCCTTGTTCTTTGCCCTTGAACCATCAAAGGGGGACAGTGATTGCTCACAGACTCTCTCTCTCCTGGACCACGACTTGCCCTTGCTCACGGCCGGAGCAAACCTGAACCAGATAAGTTAGTGTGCTTAACACAAGGTTTGCAACTAACTTTCCAGCAACAAGGAGAACCAAGTTGAGTTAGCACTCCAGCGTCTAGCTCTGCAAAGACCCTGAGCGACTGGCTTCCTCAGATCTGCACCTTCGGAACAAGGACACAACAAAGACTGCAGCTCGAACTGCAGCTCTATCCAGCCTTCCTCTGCCGGCTAACAAAAGCAGCACACCACCAAGCGACTCTTTCTTCCATCCATTCAACGATCGGTAATGTAACAACTGGGCATAGCTGCATCACAGCTTTACAGGCTGAGCAAGACTGTTTAACTTGTTGTATGTGATTTAATGTTAGGTCATTGATTAGTTGGCTTCGCCAAAGCTAAGTGTTTAGTTTGCTAATACTGTTCACAAACAGAGTCTTGCATGCAACTAAACAATCTCTGCACTAATCCAGACCGTTTGCAACACACATCACATTCACATAGACTCATTAACAAACATGCTTTCAACAGAGCTACACCCAAACAGGCATCTCAAAGTTCCCGCTTCTTTTCCTTTGTCTTTGTCCTGACCACACGGTCAGACAGACACCTCCACCGATCTGACGCCAGCTTTGATTCGGCCATTCTGTAGTTCTCTGTTGTCAGCCACTTTGTTTTGTAGGCCAACGGCTCTTTAATCACCACACCCGCCTTTGTTTCTCTAAACTTGCGGACAGTGTTTGAGCTGGTCTTCTACAAACGTTTAATCTTCTCCCTTTCGGTTGCATGTGTCAGGTCAACTACACAGTTGTGCAGTTCTCTAAAATAATCATCAATCTGTTGATCAGAGTTTTCTGAATCAAATAGTTCAATGTCCTTTGCCTAAAACTCAAGCACTTTAAAGTGAGAGCAGTCAGATGTCCTCTCTGGTGAAGTCAAGACTAAATTAGCATTCCTAAGGAGGTGTAAATCATGTGCTGCAGGTCTCTGAGGGTGAAAGGCAAAGGCGGAGAGATTTCCAACCCCCCCTCCCCCCTGAGCACAGATTAAGGAGTCAGAAGAGTTAGAATTTGTGGGTTTTGGTTTTGCTTTGCTCACTTTATGAATAAATATAATTTTGGAGTCAATCCTGCTGTCTGTTTAATGTTACACAAGAACAGTCAACCTCTGCTGCGTCCAGAACTCCGAACTTAGGGTTATTAATTTGATTATTGATTGAAATTCCAAATTGCTAGTTTAGTGAACTTTTTCAGACTGATATCTTTAACTGGTTATCATTTTTCCCTTTTCGGGAATGGTGCCCCATGAGGTGATTTAATGTAAATGAAGTCACATTATTTAACACAATTAATAAATATTATTGATAATTATTGATTGTTTCAAATAGCCAATTTGATACTTTGATTGGAGATCTGTTACGAGGTCAGGCCCGTGTTAAGGCTTAAGTCCCAACAAATGATGCGACATAGATTCCAAACAAAAGGTATCTCCGCCTCGTAGATTCCCTGCTAGTATCATTTACAACATGAAATGATGCCGCTGTGTGAGACCCAGAGTTGTTTCCAACAGTCCTTTAGTTGATTCAATTTTCAGATGAATGTAGAGCAGTACAAAGTACAGTATTTCCCTCTGAGTAGAGTAGTAGAGTATATAAATGGAAGCGTAAATGAGTATTAAATATTTATGTGATGTACAAGAACCCCCGTGTCGTATTTAAATTGAGCTCTGAGTCAAAGTTGTTACTGATACGTGAACGTGTGAGCAGCATTTTAATGTCGCTGTTTTATTTCTCACTTATTTACTCACCTGAATGATAGCAATAAAAATTGTGACTTTAGTGAAATTACTGTAATATATTAATATAACTGTGGTGTTTCTGTGGCTGTTTCCAGCCTCCTGCTGTCTGCGTGATGTCAGAGCTGAATGACAGGAAGAGAAGCTTCAGGCGAGGAGGAGAGAGAACAGCGTCGGTCAACGTGAGTTCTTCACATGAGGTGAGTCATGTTGATGTGATGAAGGTCATCAGTTAGTGATGAATGTGACTGTCAGTCTGGTTTCTTTTTGAAATCTTCATCAGCTGTCATCAGCTGGCTGAACGACGCGTATGGAGATGAACTGATATATAAAGATGATGGAGCAGGTGGAGGTGACTCCATTAAATCTGTCTGTCAGCAAAGCCAGCAGGAAATAAAATAAAAGTCAAAACATTTACATCACAGAACATTAAAATGTGTCCACCTCTAAATGGACGGAGCTTTGAACTGTGAAGCTAAAGTTCACGGAGTCAAAGGAGCGCCGGACTAAAACTGAAAGCCTCTTGAATTTCACCTCATTTGATGTTTTTTTTATTTAAAGTTAACCCATTAGTTACCAGTTAATGGGTGTTGATTAAATGAAACTGACATCCCTAATGTCGACAGATATCAGACAAATAAGTGTGAAACCTGAGGCCGCTATCATGAAACTGAAACATGAGAGATGAAGATGAGCTGAAAACTACAAACACAACCTACAACCTTTATTTCCACCAACTTGCACGGATGTTTTACGCTGCTTTCACACCTCTAGTTGGGTTAATTGGCCACACCGGAGGTAAAAAATGAAGCATTGTTGCATTTTAATTTTGGTTCAGCTCCTGTTCACACTGACTTTTTGCAAATAAACCAAGAGGAGTAAACAGGAAGTTCTGCTGACTGACAGATGACTCATTGATTGGACAGTTTTGGCATCATCAGAAGAGATGAGATCACTCACAGATTTCACAAACAGCAGATGGACTCATTGGTGTAGCTGTTGATATGATCCTAAAATTACGTCTGCTGTCATAAAATCCTGCGGTCGGTTCATTTTCTGTCACACCACAAACAAACCGCACCAGAGTCCGTTTGGAAGCAGACCCAGACCCTCCTTTTTGAGCGCTCTTGGATCAGTTGTTTGGTCCACACCAGGGTACGATTGACAGCTTTCACACCAGCCCAAATGAACTGTACTAACCACCGAAATGAACCTGAGCTGGTTTTAAGTGAACCAAGCAGGTTAGGTGTGAAAGCACCTTTAGTGTTTGACTGTCAGGAAGTTTTACAACAACACACTGAACCACTGGATCTGTGGAGGCAGACAAACCTGCAAGAACGCCAACTGTCGTGTATTATTTTACCAACAAAACAAATTGTCTTAATCACAGAATTTTATCATGACACGGACAAAGAAACCACATTTAACGTGGATCGATCACGTCGGACTGAAACTGATTCACTTCGTTAGCGTCGATCCAGCAGATTACATCTGTGTCGCTGTGACATCACTGCTGGGTGTGGTTTAAAAGCTTAAAAGTAGAAGAAGAGGAAGTCACGTTTCATCCAACTCACTTACCATCTGTTTTTGTATCACCATAGAAACCACATGCCTCAGGGAAACCCAGACCTCACCGCTGCCAGCAGTGTGACAAAGCTTTCACGGCACCAAACTACCTGAAGAACCATCAGCGTGTCCACACAAGAGAGAGACCCTTCCACTGTGACCTCTGTGGGAAAGCTTTTACTTCATTAAGCAACTTAAAAACTCACCAACGAATCCACGTGGGGAAAGAAACCATACCACTGCCAACAGTGTGGGAAGTCTTTCACTCAGTTGGGTACGTTCAAACGCCACCACCAGCGGCAACACTCGGGGGAGAAAGCGTACAGCTGTAAATACTGCAAGAAGAGCTTCAGTGATTCCTTTTCCTGTCGGCAACACCAACGCATGCACACGGGTGACAAACCTTTCCAGTGTCAACTCTGCTCCAAAACTTTTGTCGCACGGTGCAGTCTGACGCAACACCAGCGGCTCCACACAGGAGAGAAATTCTACCCCTGTGAGCTGTGTGGGCGGAGATTCAGTTCTTACACCTCATACACTGTCCACCAGCGTATCCACACCGGGGAGAGACCCTACCGCTGTCGCTTCTGTGACAAAACCTTCACGTCATTGCCCAACCAAGTCTCACATGAGCGCACCCATACAGGAGAGAAACCGTACAGCTGTGACCAGTGTGGGAAGAGTTTTAGACACAAGTCCTCCTGCGTGCTGCACAAGCGCATCCACTCTGGAGAAAAACCGTACAGCTGTCAGCACTGTAGTAAAACCTTCAAATCGTCAGCCAACCTGTCCAGACATGTGCGGACTCACACAGGAGAGAAACCGTACTGGTGTGACGGCTGTAAGAAACACTTCAACTTCCCCAGTCAGCTGAAGACACACCGCTGCATCTGATTGTCACACTGCCGACATGTGATGGACACACATGGACTCAGAGCTGATTTATAGGAAGGAATAATTAAATAATACCAAAGTCACAACACTTTTAAGTCACCCAGTGACTCTTTATTAATGGTCTAACATTTTTCTCTGATGGTTTCTGGAATGAATCATGTCATCTGGTCCCAATTATTAGCATCGTAAACTTAAGTTGAATCATTGATTAGTTGCCCAGTGAATTAATTGACAACAATTCTAAAAATGAATTGTCTTTCTTGAGTAAAATGCTCCGAATCAGTTCTGCTGGTCGCCAGCTATCATTATGCACGGGATAACTTGAACTCACAGATTTTTTGTTTGTTTTTGTTAAAAACAAAGGATATAACAAATCTAACAGTCATGTTTGGAACAAAAACTTAAGTTTAATTTTTGTTGACCGAGAGGCGCTATCAGTACATTTTCGTTACAATCTAATCAGATTACGTTAATAAGTCATGCTCATGATCTGTGTCTGGAAAAACATTATTGAAAATAGAGCTGTGATCAGGCCCTCATATCTACAGGAAGAAAAATAAAAGTCTATATTTGACACAAGCTTAAATCAACTAAAGGGTTAGGGTTAAAGTCTTTTCAGTGCGGTAATGGACATTTGTGATTTGAGGCCCCACAATACATCATTAACACGATATGTCAGTCACAACACATTTTATTATTGTGATTCTAAACATTTTATATATTACGATTTATTACTTTTTTCAATTGTAGTGAGTGTCTCCAAAGGAAAACATTGTAAAAATGTTTTTATCTGATTAGATAAAATTTTTCTTTTTTTTTTTGTTTATTTCACTTTAATTATGTTATTGCAGCAGAATGGCTGTAGTGGACTGACAAATCAGTTCATTTATTTTCTTGTAAGTTTTTTTTTAGGGATGTCAGTTTTGGTTATTTTTGTGTTTGATAATCTGACACCCAGTAACTGGTAACTATTCGGTAAGGTTGCAGCAATGTACTGATTTTAAGTTATACTGTGAAATAAAAGTCTATCTATTATCTTACCGTGTGTGTTTGCTTATCCACGATATTGAAGGGGGAAAAAAATCAATTGGATCTGGCGTCATTTTTTTTAAGGGGAGATTTTTTACACAAACTTCCATTAACAAAATGTTTCAGTTATAGCAATAAAATTTTTGTTCAACCAACAGTAACTCTTCTGTTTTTAGTCCTTTAAGGATTGTTCTGACTGATAATAATATATTAGTTTAATACGATGAAACTGCAATATTTACTGAGACAGTTATCGTACTGTGAAAATCTTATACCGATGGAATCCCACTAACCAGTTAATTTTGAGACAAAAAATTATTTAGAGGAGGTGAAATTTTAATGTTTTGTGGTGTAAATGTTTTGCCCTTTATTTTGTGTTGTTGCCCACTGCCAACCCTCCAGTCTCCACTGGTTAGCCAATGTTAGCCTTGGCTGCTCTGCACTGTGCACTGGATGGGTAGAAACTAGCTAGCTGTGCTGGTCATTCTGCAGTTACTGCCGGTAACACTGTCCAGTCACGAGGACAGTGTTACTGTGGAGACATTGTGCCTACCATCAGGTCTCCCCCAGGTCAGGTGAGTAAGCAGCTTCATTTTGAGCTGTAAACCTCCTTTAGCATTGTTTTCTATGTTAGCACCACTAGCAGTGTTGACAGTGTTAACAGTGCAAACATAGTTAACAATGCTAAAGGGTGTTTATGGCTCAAAATGAAGCCGCTTACTCCTCTGACCTGGGAGAGACCAGAGGGTGGCGCACAGTGTTTCTGCAGCAACACTGTTGGGTCAGGACTTCTTTAGTAGCAGTAATCGCTAAATGAGTGGCAACACTAGCTACGCAGCAGCGGCAGCAGCTAACCAGCGTAGCATGAAAACCTCACTAGCTTTGTTGTGGTAAAGTATAGTATAGTAGTAGAACTGCTACTAAACTGAAGAGTTTAATTGACGTCACTAGATTATATATTTAAAACATCAGTACTTGGTGTTGGTGTATTGATACAATATTGCCTGGCAAAATACTGCAATACTGTGCTGTATCAATTTTTTTTCTCCGCCCATTTTTGTGACACAAGGTGCGTTCGTAACTAGTCACCCTGAGCACCAGAGCACTCTAGCACAAACTGGACCGTTCAGAAATCCGGGGCAGAATTAGACGCTGTCAGAGCGGCACAGTGACAGAAAAATATAATCGTTAATTAATTCATGTGGATATCAAACACTCAACAGGAAATTGGCAGTGACCTGACCTGTTACAGGCCGGGGGTGTGTGTGTGGAGAAGTTATGGTCCAGCCAGGACCTGGCCCAATCAGGTTATGAATTACACTTAAAAAAAAGTTTTGTTTTTTTTAAAAAATATTTTCTTGTGTTATTCGAAGTACATTTAGGCACCAAATATGTTTCCATACTTTTGACTTCAAAATGAACCAAAACCACAATGAGCAGTTAAAAAAAGGCTTTTATGGAAAATTCAACAGATGAATGACTTCAGCTCTAAAACCATTAATCAATGTATTGGAAAAATAATCCATGATGAAAACATGGAGACTCCCTCTTTAATATTTGTTGTTTTTTCCACCTCTGGCCTGAATAATTTACCAGTTTGGTTATTATAAAGTTGTGATAGTGTGTGCATGTGTGTCAGTGGGTCACTGTTGGTACACTGGTCTTCCAGCAGAGGGCGGCCTCGTTTCATCAGCTGCAGAGCAATCAATCAAGAAAAACAGGAAGTGATGAAGTCTGTTAGTTATATACAGACGTAATAAGCAAAGAACAGTAAAGGAACATTCAGACTAGTTTAAATAAACAATCTGATTGTATTCACCATCTTTGCTGAGCAACAGTTTTGTGTGACAGGAGTTAAAGGCCTGTCCCAGTTAAAGGTCCAGCTGCTGATTATTTTCTGTTTCAGCTCTCAGTCGAGTTAATGACCCTGAAAATAACTGTGACAGTCAAACGTCCACATGTTGACGGAGCTGCTGGTGTTCAGACAGAGAGAGTGCAGAGGTTACTGTGGTGATTACAGGGTTAACGAGCAGGGCTGTAACCACACACACACACACACACACACACACACACTGTGAGCTCGACAGATTCCTCAGTTTACAACGTGAGGACGGAAACCTGTGATTTACTTTACTGTGTGTGTGTGTGTGTGTGTGTGTGTGTGTGTGTGTGTGTGTGTGTGTGTGTGCGTGCGTGCTCGCTCTAAAGCAGATGTTAAACACACCCTCCTCTTCCTCTTCCTCTTCCTCTCTCTTTCTCCCTGCAGGTGATGCTGAAGAGGTTAAAGGTCACTGGGTCAATTTTATAATTATTATTGTATAATGATGTCGCTCAGTCTGACGTGTTTAAAGTGTAACTAAGTATATTTACTCAAGGACCAGTACACATCAGAAGAGCTTGTACTTTACTTGAGTCTTAATGTATCCGACAGTTTTAGTTCCTTCACAGATTAAAATATAAGACGAGTTTGAATACACACATAGTATAAAAACGCCAGTCTTTGCCAAAAGGCTATTTTTCATCTGTAGTCCCTCGGTTCAGATGATACACAAGGCTACCTAAAATTAAAATGAACCAAAAAAAAAAAAGATACACGCAAAACAACACAGTTTTACGGAAGCATATTGCATTCACTTGACAAATAAAAAAAATCTGTTTTATTGAGTATTTTTTTCTGTTTTTCAGGGTAATTTTTTCTGAGTTAAGTGAGCAATAGAACAACAGACGCTTTCATTCCTTTCTTGAGAGCTCGATAAAAGACAAGAGTATCTCCCAGTGTCTCAAACCCAAAACAAAGTAAAACTGGATTAAACTAAACAAGCGGGTCATGTTTGCTTTCATTATATCGAGCTCTCAAGAAAGGAATGAAAGCGTCTGTTGTTCTATTGCTGTCTTAACTCAAAAAAATTACCCCGAAAAACAGAAAAAAAAATTACCCTGAAAAACAGAAAAAAAATTACCCTGAAAAACTGAAAAAAAATTACCCTGAAAACCGAAAAAAAATTACCCTGAAAAACAAAAAAAAATTACCCTGAAAAACAGAAAAAAAATTACACCGAAAAACAGAAAAAAATTACCCCGAAAACCGAAAAAAATTACCCCGAAAAACAGAAAAAAAATTACACCGAAAAACAGAAAAACAATTACACCGAAAAACAGAAAACAAAATACCCTGAAAAACAGAAAAAAATTACACCGAAAAACAGAAAAAAAATACACCGAAAAACAGAAAAAAAAATTACCCTGAAAACCGAAAAAAAATTACCCTGAAAAACAAAAAAAAATTACCCTGAAAAACAGAAAAAAATTTACCCCGAAAAACAGAAAAAAAATTACACCGAAAACCAAAAAAAAATTACCCCGAAAAACAGAAAAAAAATTACACCGAAAAACAGAAAAACAATTACACCGAAAAACAGAAAACAAAATACCCTGAAAAACAGAAAAAAAATTACACCGAAAAACAGAAAAAAAATACACCGAAAAACAGAAAAAAATGATTCAATAAAACAGATTTTTTTTTTTATTTGTCAAGTGAATGCAATACGCTTCCATACAGTTTAAAGACTTCTCTGAACACATCAACAAGACGACTTTAACTTGATTTTTTAGTCACATCTTGTTATGATCATCAGATGTGTGATTCAGTGCTCGAGGAAAGGTTGGTGCAATATGAAAGGACAACAATTTTTACATTTTTTTTAATTGGTTACTTTAAGTGTTATAATAATGTCGACTCTTTCACTTTTTTTTCTTTTTTTCTATTCAGATGTGGAGGACTCGGGGAGCTGGGACATCTCGGGCCACTCTGAGGAAGAGGAGGGTGAGGGTGAGGATGAGGAAGAGGAGGGTGAGGATGAGGAAGAGGAGGGTGAGGAGCACTAGTCTGCATTAGGACAATCTGAGGGACCCGGATCATCAGATTCCAAATACAAGGTACCTGCAGTATGTTCCCTTACTGAAGTGCACTTGTGGTGCTTGGATATACTCTACTTTTTACTGCACTACATTTGTCTGACAGCTTTAGTTACTTTACAGATTCACCAAAGTTATTAGAATTCATCCCGAGGGGAACATGAACCAAACCTCACGATAAATAATCCACCCAACTGTTGACGAACAGATACTTCAGTCTGGAATCAGGAAGAGTCATTTGCGAAGTGTACGTACTCATATTGAAGAGAAGATGGCCGCACACTGGACCCTCCCACAACTAACTCTGTTAGCACCACCAGCCATGCAGACTAATGGTGCTAACAGAGCTAACAATGCTAACAAGGTTGACAATGCTAAACGGAGTGTGTGGCTCAAAATGCAGCTGCTTTCTCATTGTGGTGATGTGAGGGGAGACCAGAGGGCGGGCATGATGTTTTAACAAGGACATTGTTGTGCCGGGGCGGTGTTACTCCTAGTCATGGCTAAATGAGCGGCGCCGCTAGCTAGGTTTCACCTGACCCAGGGGTTGCACAGTGCAGTAAACTAATGAGTAGCAAAATTAACCGATAGACTGACGTGTAACTGGTCAAAAATATTCTCGGCGGTCAACTCCTCACATCGTTTGCTTTAACAATTAAAATAATAAATAAGTGCTCAAATTAGGTTGAAATAAATATGAAAATAAATCCATACGCGCATAAATAACTAAAGTTTATTATTAAAGAGGACATAAATAAATATCTTAAATTTGATTCTACATTTTTGTTCAACTAATACTAATATTAACAAACTTAATTTGTTTAGCACTTTTATAAACAGTTTCAAAGTGCTTTACAGAATCAGATATTTATTCATTAATTTTTGTGTCTGTATGTTAATGAGGTAGGAGGTCCAAACCTCTGTAGTTGTTTTTAACCATTTCTCTATTTGTTTATTTATTCCTTTATGTTTTTATTCATTTGATTTCAAATCCTGTTTTAAGTTTCTTAAGGAGCGAGAACTGTATTCTGTCCAGGTGAGAACGTTATACTTGTCTTCCAGTCATAATTTGACAGGTGGGACCTTCACATAATCCGCTCCAAATTAATCTATATTTTTAAAGTCATTACTAAAAGTGTGTGTCATATAAAAACTAAAGTGATGGTCAAAGTTGTCACAGTGAAATTTAAGGTGTGCTGATGGATTCACGTCATCAACTCATGCATTGAGTAACATTACAAGTTAACGTTCCACCTTAAAAGTTGCCGGCAGTCGGCCCAGTGAATGAAGTTATTTTTTTCTCTTTCATTTTATAGTTGTAGTTTACTGATGTATGAACAGAGGTTACATAAAACCAGAGTGACCGTCCTCTACTGACCAATCAGACTGCAGGGTTTCTAGCTCCACCTTTTAGTACCAGATCTGTGTGCTAGGTACCCCAACAGAGGGGGGACCAAACATGGGGACGCTAAGGAACGCTTCTGTTGGGACCATCCACAACTTTCACTGTGGAGACAGAAACAATGAACTGAACTGCTCGGTGGAAACAAGGCTTAACTGATGTCTCAACAGATGAATCGATGATAAAAACAACCGCTGGCTGCAGCCCTCGTCTAATATAGATAAAACCGTAAGTAACAAGATGTGTTCATATAATAATTGTTCCTCTTCTCTTTATCAACAGGATGTGATGTCACCTGTCCCTCAGACAATGTGAGTGGGACCAAAATCAGCCACAGTAAGTACTCTTCTTCTAATGAACAAAAAATAAAAATGAAAAAGAGGCAGGTACTTTATTTAAAATATCACAAATTAATTAACTTTATCAATACAAACGATATGTGTCAATACACAAGACATATATTTACAAAACCTGATAAACTGACCATATATAAGATTTATGACAATATGACTCATCTGGTCTTTTCATAAGATATTTACACAAGTAAAAAAGTCTTAAAAAGTTAATTAAGAGCAGAGAGTGACTAGCTTTATTAGTCTCCATGTTTTTAGACCAGTCGACTCCCTGAGCATCGATTCTTCTCACTACAAACAAAAGGACCAAACAAACCAAACCAACCTCGTGTTCAGGTTAAAAAGTAAAACTCTTCTGAGAATATTTAACACAGAAACAAAGTTCAGTTTGCAGTGAATGTTTGACCGAGTGTTCAGTTTGAACCCAGAGGAAATAATGACACACACAAACTGCTGGTGTTCATTTAGTCAGTCTGTCGGGGCTTCAGTTTAAGCTCCCGCTACTTCAACACAAATTACAACAAAAACCAAAATTCAAAAGTGTCTTTCTATATCTCCGAAACAGACGGTTCAACAAATAAGGCAGGAAATTCATGACAAACAGTTTATTATTTTAAAGATAGTTTCTATTAAACAGGAAAAAAACGGCACGACAGTCCTTTGAATTATTTTTATGTTCAATTCAGTTTGAAGTTCAGTGTTAAATGAAAAACCGTCCACTGTGCAACGACTGCTCAGTGTCCTCATACCGCCATGATGTCATCGACATGCCCCCTGTCTCAGAGTGACATCATCAACAGCAATTTGTCCTCGCCGTCCTTTCCTCCGCTCGGCCTTCAACAACACCTGCACGCACGCACGCACACACACACACACACACACACACACACACACACACCTGTCATCAACAACAACACAGATACTCACACAAACCCAAAATAATTCGAGTGTGTGTGTGTGTGTGTGTGTGTGTGTCTTACCTTGTCCAGATAGTGTGTCGTCAAGGTCACCTGTGTGTGTCTCCAGCCGTGTCCACCTGTCCTGCTCCAGAGGGCAGAGCCGTACCTGCAACAGCCAGGTGGTCACACAGAAGTCATTTTAGTCATGTTAGATAAAATAATTAACTGTAAATGGAATAATGTGAGGATATAACTGGCTATGATACCTTTGGTCTCGTCCCTTTTTCCTGATGAACAGCTGCAGCACGCCCACATGATGTCCTGTCAGCCAATGGGAGAAGGAGAAACATAGGTCACCGTGGCTCCAGGGCGGGACTATTTGGATGGCTAATCTAGCACCACGGATGCTCCTTTGTCCCGCTTTCAACTCTGGAACGGACAAGTACTTCCCACCTGAAAGGCAAAATAATTTTATATTGTTGAATTAAAAAAAAAAGTATGTCAGTTTAACTGTTAAAAATTCACAGTAAAGTATTTCAAAAAATGAAATAGTATAGTATGTCAAAAAAATGTTGAGCCCTAGTGTAGTATGTCGAAAAAACTGACAAAAACAAAAAACATTGTAGCATCGTATGTCCTAAAAAGTGTTAAAAACGTAATTGCATTGTAAAGAAAATCGTCATAATATATGCCGAAAAAGAGTTAAAAATTGCCATGATATACTATGTATAAAAAAACAAACGCTAAAAAGTCTTAGTACAGCATGTCGAAAAAGTCATTGTATAGTATGTTGAAAAAAATCAGACAAAAACTTAATAGCATAGTATGTAAAAAAAAAAAAAAAAAAAAAAAAACGGACAAAAAAGTCATAGTATAGTATGTCAAAAAAGCTGTCATGCATGTCAAGGTATGGTAAGTCAAAAAAACTGCTAAAATCATAATACAATAGTGTGCCAAAAAAAACTAAAATAAGTAATAGTACACTACGTTGTTACAAAGTGTTACAAACGTCATCGTATACTATGTTGAAGAAAGAAACATCATAGTATAGAATGTTGAATAAACTGCTAAAAACATCATAGTATAGTATTTCAAAAGAACTGACAAAAACGTCATGATTGCGTGTGTGTGGAAAAAAGTGTTTAAAGTGTTTTAGTATAGAATGTCGAAAAAACTGCTCATGACATCACAGTATAGTATGTAGAAAAAGTCATTGTATAGTATTTCGAAAAACATCATAGGATAGTATGTAAAAAAAAAAATGTCACAGTAGAGCATGTCAAGAAAACTTACAAAGATGTTATACTACAGTGTGTCAGTAATATAGTACAATAGTACAGTATGTCGAAAAAACTGCGGAAAAAGTGATAGTATAGCATGTTGAAAAAACTGAAAAATCATTATAGTGTAACATGTCAAAAACTGTCATAGTATAGTACGTCGAAAAATTGTTAAAAAATGTCATAGTATAGAATGTCCAAAAAGTGTTTACAACATCATAGTATAGTATGTCATCAAATGACATAGTATAATATGTCATGGTATAGAATGTCTAAAAAGTGTTTACAACATCACAGTATAGTATGTCATAAAACGACATAGTATAATATGTCATAGTATAGTGTGTCCAAAAAACCCTGCTAAATCCGTCCTAGTACAGTTTGTCGAAATAACTGCTCAAAACGTTATAGTATAACGTCCAAAAAACTGACAGAAAAGTCATAGGGTTGTATGTCAAAAACTGACGTAGTATAATATGTCAAAAAAGTGTTTAAAACATCACAGGATAGTATGTAAAAACATAGCATTGTATGTCGAAAAAAGTCATAATATAGTATGTTGAAAAGATGTCATATTATACAGTAGTATGTTAAAAGGGGAAAAAACATAGTCTAAAAAGTGCTAGAAAAGTCATAGTATAGTATGTAGAAAAAAAGTCATAGCACAGAATTTGAAAACGTGCTTAAAAAGCCATAGTATAGTATGGTGAAAAAAAGTGATAGTATAGTATGTTGAAGAAAAATGCTCCAAAAGTCATAGTATAGTATGTCGAAAAAAGTGCTCCAAAAGTCATAGTATAGTATGTCGGAAAAAGTGCTAAAAAGTCATAGTATAGTATGTTGCAAAAAGTCATAGTATAGTATGTCGGAAAAAGTGCTAAAAAGTCGTAGTATAGTATGTCTAAAAAAATGCTTCAAAAGTCATAGTATAGTATGTCTAAAAAAATGCTCCAAAAGTCATAGTATAGTATGTCGAGAAAAATGCTTAAAAAGCCATAATATAGTATGTTGCAAAAAGTCATAGTATAATATGTCGGAAAAAGTGCTAAAAAGTCGTAGTATCGTATGTCGAAAAAAAATGCTCCAAAAGTCATAGTATAGTATGTCTGAAAAAGTGCTAAAAAGTCATAGTATAGTATGTTGAAGAAAAATGTTCCAAAAGTCATAGTATAGTATGTCGAAAAAAGTGCTCCAAAAGTCATAGTATAGTATGTCTGAAAAAGTGCTAAAAAGTCATAGTATAGTATGTTGCAAAAAGTCGTAGTATAGTATGTCGAAAAAAATGCTCCAAAAGTCATAGTATAGTATGTCGAGAAAAATGCTTAAAAAGCCATAGTATAGTATGTTGCAAAAAGTCATAGTATAATACGTCGGAAAAAGTGCTAAAAAGTCGTAGTATAGTATGTCGAAAAAAATGCTCCAAAAGTCATAGTATAGTATGTCGGGGGAAAAAAAATGCTCCAAAAGTCATAGTATAGTATGTCGAAAAAAGTGCTAAAAAAGTCATAGTATACTATGTCTGAAAAAGTGCTAAAAAGTCACAGTATACTATGTCAAAAAAAGTGCTAAAAAGTCGTAGTATAGCATGTCGAAAAAATTGCTCCAAAAGTCACAGTACAGTATGTCGAAAAAAGTGCTAAAAAATCCATAGTATCTCGAAAAAAGTGATAGTATAGTATGTCGAAATAAATGTACCGAAAGTCATAGTATAGTATGTCGAAAAAAGTGCTTAAAAAGTCATAGCATACTATGTCAAAGAAAATGCTCCAAAAGTCATAGTATACTATGTCAAAAAAAAGTGCTAAAAATGTAATAGTACAGCATGTCGAAAAAATTGCTCCAAAAGTCACAGTACAGTATGTTGAAAACAGTGCTAAAAAAGTCATAGTATATTATGTCGAAAAAAATGTACCGAAAGTCATAGTATAGTATGTCGAAAAAAGTGCTTAAAAAGTCATAGCATACTATGTCAAAGAAAATGCTTCAAAAGTCATAGTATACTATGTCAAAAAAAGTGCTAAAAATGTAATAGTATAGCATGTCGAAAAAATTGCTCCAAAAGTCACAGTATAGTATGTCGAAAACAGTGCTAAAAAAGTCATAGTATATTATGTCGAACAAAGTACTAAAAAAAGAAGGTCATAGTATGTCGAAAAAAGTGATAGTATAGTATGTCGAAAAAAATGTACCGAAAGTCATAGTATAGTATGTCGAAAAAAAGTGCTTAAAGAGTCATAGTATACTATGTCAAAGAAAATGCTCCAAAAGTCATAGTATAGTATGTCAAAAAAAGTGATAGTATAGTATGTCGGAAAAAGTGCTAAAAAGTCGTAGTATAGTATGTCGGAAAAAGTGCTAAGAAGTCGTAGTATAGTATGTCGAAAAAAAAAAAATGCTCCAAAAGTCATAGTATAGTATGTCGGAAAAAGTGCTAAAAAGTTTGTGTTTGTAATCTGTCTCTTTATTTTGAAGCACTGAACATTTGAAATACTATACCATGATTTTTGATGACAAATAATGCACTGACTTTTTCATGATTTTTTTCGACATACTATACTATAACTTTTTAAGCACTTTTTTCGACATACTATACTATGACTTTTTGGCACTTTTTTCGACATACTATACTATGACTTTTTTCGACATACTATACTATGCCTTTTTGGCACTTTTTTCGACATACTATACTATGACTTTTTGGCATTTTTTTCTACATACTATACTATGACTTTTTTCGACATACTATACTATGCCTTTTTGGCACTTTTTTCGACATACTATACTATGACTTTTTGGCACTTTTTTCTACATACTATACTATGACTTTTTTCGACATACTATACTATGCCTTTTTGGCACTTTTTTCGACATACTATACTTGACTTTTTGGCACTTTTTTCAACATACTATACTATGACTTTTTAAGCACTTTTTTCAACATACTATACTATGACTTTTTTCGACATACTATACTATGCCTTTTTGGCACTTTTTTCAACATACTATACTATGACTTTTTGGCACTTCTTTCAACATACTATACTATGACTTTTGGAGCATTTTTTTCGACATAGTATACTATGACTTTTGAAGCACTTTTTTCAACATACTATACTATGACTTTTTGGCACTTTTTTGAACATACTATGCTATGATGTTTTTCAACATACTATACTATGACTTTTTTCGACATACAATACTATGACTTTTTTCGACATACTATACTATGACTTTTTTCTACATACTATCCTGTGACTTTTTGGCACTTTTTTCAACATACTATAACTTTTTTCGACATACTATACTATGACTTTTTGGCACTTTTTTCAACATACTGTACTATGACTTTTTGGCACTTTTTTCAACATACTATACTATGACTTTTTTCGACATACTATACTATGACTGTTTTTAGTAGTTTTTTCGATATAGTATACTATGACGTTTTGGCACTTTTTTCGACATACTGTACTATGACTTTTTGGCACTTTTTTGAACATACTATACTATGACTTTTTTCGACATACTATACTATGACTGTTTTTAGTAGTTTTTTCGACATAGTATACTATGACGTTTTGGCACTTTTTTCGACAAACTATACTTTGACTTTTTTCAACATACTATACTATGACTTTTTTCAACATGCTATACTATGACTTTTTTTAGCAGTTTTTTTGACATACTATACTATGACGTTTTGGCACTTTTTTCAACATACTATACTATGACTTTTTTCGACATACAATACTATGACTTTTTTCGACATACTATACTATGACTTTTTACTACATACTATCCTGTGACTTTTTGGCACTTTTTTCAACATACTATAACTTTTTTCGACATACTATACTATGACTTTTTGGCACTTTTTTCAACATACTGTACTATGACTTTTTGGCACTTTTTTCAACATACTATACTATGACTTTTTTCGACATACTATAATATGACTGTTTTTAGTAGTTTTTTCGACATACTATAATAGAACTTTTTGGCACTTTGTTCAACATACTATACCATGACTTATTTCGACATACTATACTATGACGTTTTAGGCACTTTTTTAGACATATTATACTATGACTTTATGTTCAGCATTTTTTTCGACATACTATACTATGACGTTTTAGGCACTTTTTTCGACATACTATGCTTTGACTTTTTTCGACATACCACACTATGACTTTTTGGCACTTTTTTCGACATACTATGCTTTGACTTTTTTCGACATACCACACTATGACTTTTTGGCACTTTTTTCAACATACTATACTATGATGTTTTAGGCACTTTTTTAGACATATTTTACTATGACTTTATGTTTAGCATTTTTTTCAACATGCTATACTATGACGTTTTAAGCACTTTCTTCAACATACTATACTATGACTTACACTATGACTTTTTTCGACATACTATACTATGACTCTTTGGCACTTTTTTCAACATGCTATACTATGACTTTTTTCGACATACTATACTATGACTTTTTGGCACTTTTTTCAACATACTATACCATGACTTATTTCAACATACTATACTATGACGTTTTAGGCACTTTTTTTAGACGTATTATACTATGACTTTATGTTTAGCATTTTTTTCGACATGCTATACTATGATGTTTTAAGCACTTTTTCCACATACTATACTATGCCATTTTTAGCACTTTTTTCGACACACACTGACGTTTTAAGCACTTTTTTCGAAATATTACACTATGACTTGTTTCGACATACTATACTATGACTTTGTGGCACTTTTTTCAACATACTATACTATGATTTTTTTCGACATACTATACCATGACTTATTTCGACATACTATACTATGACGTTTTAGGCACTTTTTCGACATACTATGCTTTGACTTTTTTCGACATACCATACTATGCCTTTTTGGCACTTTTTTCGACATACTATACTATGACTTTTTTCGACATACTATACTATGATTTTTTCCGACATACTATGATGTTTTAAGTACCTTTTTTCGACATACTATATTATGAATTTTTTCAATATACTATACTATGACGTTTTAAGCACTTTTTTCGACACACTATACTATGACTTATTTCGACATACTATACTATGACGTTTTAGGCACTTTTTTCAACATACTATGCTTTGACTTTTTTTGACATACCATAGTATGACTTTTTGGCACTTTTTTCAACATACTATACTATGACGTTTTAAGCACTTTTTTAGACATACTATGATGTTTCAAGTACTTTTTTTCGACACAATATACTATGACTTATTTCAACATACTATACTATGACGTTTTAGGCACTTTTTTCAACATACTATACTATGACTTTTTTTGACATACTATACTATGTCTTTTTTGACATACTATACTATGACTTTTTTCAACATACTATACATTATGACTTTTAAATAATTTTCTTATGACATCCTATCCTATGACTTTCTTTGCTGACATTTTTATTTAATTAAATTTGTCTATAAGCTTGTCTGTTACCTGCGGGGTTGCGAGCTGCTTCCCAGTGTAGATCTCCTTCTCTGTCTGACATCCAGTCACACAATCCATGATCAAAGGTGCAGTGGAGCACACCAACCTCTACAAAACACACACACAAAAACATATGTGAGAAGCTCCTATGAGCAAATCAGCTGTGAGAGGAAAAAAATGATTAACAGCTCCTACAGGAGCCCGGAGTGGACAAAACACTGCACACATTCAAGTAACAAATACAAAAAAAAAAAAAAACGAAAAAAAAAGAAAAATAACAAAACTTATTTTCAGGCCACCAACATTCTGCTTCAGCTGCGTAACATGTTAACCACCTTTTGAAGACTATAAAGTGTTTGATGAATTTGATGGAGTTCAAAAAAAGGTCATCAAGTTATTCAGATAATCTAAAACTTTTTATTTGAAGGTCAAACTGAAATAATTCCTCATTGAACAGGAAAACTGTATGCACACAACTATAGTAAGTAAGGTAGGTGAATCTGATGTAGGACGTGGGTGTGTAAGTTGTGATGAATGTTTACAACTTACAGTTAAGGCAACATCTTCACTGTTCACCTTAAATTTCTCTTTCAAATAAGTTTGTCCAATCTGTTGGATTGTTTACAACCCATTTCATCAGCTAACTGCTCGTGTTTCTTAAAAATTGAGCAAAACTACCAAAGTAAGAGCCAAGTTGTAATAAACCAGAGTTATACTCAATTTCCCTTTGCTATTTATGTAAGGTTCAAATCAGTTAAACTTTGGGTCTTTTTGCAGTAACAGAAAGCTTCAGGTAAGGCGGTCAAAGTTAGTTTAAGGTTGGGTACAAAAACTTTTAGCCCAGTGAAAGTCATCAAAACAAACACGCACACTTACCAGGATCATCTCTGGCGTCCTCAGCAGTATTTCCCAGCTCGATGTCAAACTCCCACACCTGGTTATGATTGGGATGTCGAGGAACTGCAACACACAAACATACACAATAAAACTGACTAACAAGTTTTGAGTTATAAACTGAGAAAATAATCAGCTTTTACCTAACAAGTACTGTATTTTAAACGAGGCTACAGAGGTTGATTTCAAAATTTTACATGACATATAGCCTGCTAATTGTCCTATTGTTAAGTTTGCAGAAATTGATATTTCATGTATCTTTTGTAAATATAATACAGAAATACTTTTTGTCTATTTTTGAGTGATTTATGAATATTGTGGACAGATCTGGAGTCTGGAGTTTTTTTAGGCTGCTAACTGTCTACTCTTTTAACATTAAATTTATTATTCATCATTATGATAACTCAGGTGATAGAGCATTTAAGATCTTATTATTTTAATTACTCTATATACATTTTTTTTAAAAAAAAATCATAAACAGATATTTTCTAATCCTCCCCCCTTTTGAAATTTCATGTAACTGTCTCAATATTCACCTCAATTTGATATGTGCTGATTTCACCTGAATTTTTTATAAATCAGTCTTTTGTCAATGAAAATAAGTACATAAATAAACTGGTATTTTTATTATTGATTAATGTGCTGCTTATTTCCTCATATTTTCTCTTATTTGCCTGTTTCTATTATCAAATGTTTGGACTACAAAACATGTAAAAATAGTGACTCTCCCTGAGCATAAAGAAATTCAGTTTACAAACATACAGATGAAAAAAACAGCAGATATTCACATTTAAGAAGCTGGAAATAGAGAATTTATGTCTTTTTTTTTTGGTTAATTAATAATAAAATAATTATTGCAGCTCAAACAATGTGTGAGAAGCAAACGTTCTCTCAGTTTTTAATTTTATGTAAAACCCCGCCTGACCTCTGGAAAGTTTGGTCCTCACAAGTGGTTAAAGAGTCAGTGGTCCCCATAAGTGACAAAGACAAGAATCTGTGTGTGTGTGTGTGTGTGTGTGCATCCTCACTGTGCACGTCTCCTCTCTGTCTGTGTGTCACGTCCTTATTGATCCTGTTGTTCACTGTCATTACCAGGGATGTGGTGGTGGCAACTGTGGTGGCTGTTGTTGGCTCCACTGCAACAGTAGTTGCAGTTGTAGTTGGCGTGGTAGTAGTAACAGTAGTAGCGGCAGCAGTTGAAGTGTCCAGGGTAGAAGTAGTCGTACTAGCAGTTGTGGAAGTAGCAGGTGTTGTACTTGAAATAGTCGTGGGAGTAGTAGTAGTAGTAACAGATGTAGAAGTAGGTTGCGTATTTGAAGTAGTAGGTATTGTTGGAGTTGTAGTATCCAGTTCAGTTGTAGTAGGCAGAGTGGTAGAAGTAGTTGTACTTGCAGTGGTGGTTGTAACAGGAAGTGGAGCTGTTGTAGTAGTGGAAGTTGTCCGTGTGGTTGTTGCTATTGTGGTGGTTGTCGTGGTGGTTGGCAGAGCTGTAGTAGTAGTAGTAGTGAGGGGAGGAGGGGTAGCAGCTGTGGAGGTGGTGATGGGAGTTGTAGTTCTCGGTCTCTGTGGCTGCAGAGTCACTTTGGGGACACCTGGAAAAAAACAGAAAACAGAACTTTCTAATTTAACTTCACGGTCAGCGTTCACACACAGCGACTGTATTTAGTTAAACTCAGGATGCAGCGCTGTCACACGGCAAAAAGTAACTGATGTTGTTTTACAGCCGATATCGTCTGATGATGTCTGAGCATCTTCAACAGTTTAAGTGTAGTAAAAAGTATTTTGTAACTGACGTCCCACTGTTAGAGGATGTGAGCAGGCGTTGACCTGATGATGACGAGGAGGAGGAGGAGGAGGTGTTGTTACCTTTACAGCTGCCGCCTTTACACCTGCACTTGGGAGAGGAAGGATTCAGAGAACAGAACGGCCGAGTGTCCTTATCTGGTGACACAAAGACAGAGAGACAATATGGATTTAATGGCTGTCACATTTTTGCCCAGACGGTTTCTTGTGAAAATCAGACCTTAAGAAAAACATTGTGACGGATTCACGCTGCAGATAAAATCAGTGTTTGAGGAAACAGCTGTCATGTTTCAACTTCACTGTTTCTTCAGGGGTAAAAGACATTTTTTTAACATTTTCAAATATGACAAACATTTTGTTTATCTGTGATGACCATCTAGAATAAACGTCCAGAAATCAAAACAGTTTTTTTTCATGTTTTTAAGTTCTCTTCAGTCCCACAGTGACCCAGTGACAGCTGTCTGTATATCCACTGGTACACTGCAAACAGAAGCTGCTCACACATTCAGCTCACTGTGAATGGACACAGCTTAACTACATGGAAACTAATAGCATGACAAATGAGCCAAACACAAATTACAGTTGATTATTATTAAGTATTGTATGTATTTCTTATTATTAATAATACCATTTATTTGTTTGGTATAATTATCATTTTTATTTCATTTATTTATTTTAATTTATTATCATTAACTATTTTATTATTTATTCTTCTCATTATCACGTTCTATTTATCTATTTGGTATTATTGTGAATTTATTTATTCTTATGAATTTGTTATTATATTCATTATTTATTTATCTGCCATTATCATTTTAAATGTTATTTATTATTACTATTATTTGTTTGTTTTTTATGTTTAATAATTTATTCTTTTTGTTATTATGTTTAGATTTATTTATTTGCCATCATTATTAT